>NW_016107344.1:9971823-9992014 GCF_001604975.1 Cebus imitator
GGCAAAGCAGCGGCGCTGGCCGGCACAGCCGCGCTGGCCGAAACAGCTGCACTGGCGACTGTGGAGCACCTCTGCCCGGGAATTTCCTAGTCTGTGGGCAATAAAAACGCGGCGTCCACTCACCCTCTGCGCTTTCACTGGGAGCTGCAATCCTGAGCTGTTCCTAAACGGCCATCTTGGATCGTCCCCCAGCTCTTCTTATAAGCTTGTTGTATATATGTATATATATAAATATTTTATCTAAAAATGACATTTTTACCAATTTATGGCATTCTTTGCATATAATTTATTCTCTTTTGGTACTGGTGAGAGCATCCAGTTCTATGTTAAACAATATTGCTGATAGAATTATTCTTGTATTTCTCAAGCCTAAATTTTTTATTAAAAATAATTCATTCAAAATAATATTTATAATAGGTTTTTGTTATATAACCTTTACTCAGTTCAGATAGGGAGGTTCCATTTATTTCAAACTTTCTGTGACTTAAAAAATATATAAATTGGTGTTGAACTTTTTGCCATATCCATTTTCTGTACACATTGTGACAAATATGTATTCTTTTCCTTTGGTTGTTATTACCGCAAATTAAATTAATAAAATTTCTGCCATTGAACTGTCTTTGCATTTTTGGAATAATTAATCTTGATTACAGTGTATTTTAAATTTTTCTTGTAAAATTGCTGTTTTATTTAACAAATTTGCATTTATGTTTTAAACTAAACTGGGGCTATCAATGTTTTTATTAATTAATCCTTATTTGATTTTGGAACTGATATTAGATTCACAACATTAGCAAGGCAACTCTAATGTTTATTTTATTTTATTTTTTAAGAGAAGATTTGGTTCCCTTAAAAAGAGTTAAATATTTCTTAAACTGTTGGCAGAAATCACCATAATACAAGAAGGATTTGGGGCTTTTGATGAGCAGAATGTCTTTGCCTAGTTTTTGATTTATTTAATGCTTACTACTTCATCATTTTTTGCTACTTCTAGCTTTAATTTTGACTTTTTAGTTTTTGTAGTATTTCATTCATGTGATCTGTATTTTAAAGTATAATTGTTGATGTTATTCTCTCACAAATTGTCTACCTCTGTTAGTAGTTATGTCACCATTTTCATTCTCTGCTCTTATTTGTATGTTATTTCATTTTTTTGATCACTTTTCTCAGCGGTATTAAACTTTCAAGGACCAATAACTGATTTTATTAATTTTATTTTGCTGTTCATTCTCTATTTCGTTAATTTTGCTCTCGTTTTTATTATTTCCTTTCTTCTTGGCTTTTTGAATTTGCTTTTCTGTACAATTTCTATTTTTCTGTTTACAGATACGTTTATTTGGAGTTGAACTTCTAATTACTCCTTTAGCACAATTTTTGTCTTTCAGTGTTTACACTGATATTTAGTTCTAGGCATTTTTAATATTCTTTAAAAATTTTTTTCAACCCAATGATAATTAACATGTTACCTACTTTTTAATTATGTGGTTTTTATAATATCCTTTTTTATTCATTTTTATACTGATACAAATATAGTTCATGACACTAATCCCTTAGAATAAAATAAAGCTATCTCTGCAGCTTGATATTTGGACTTTTTACTTTTCTATGTGTGTGCATTAGTTTATTATCTGTTTATTGCTTGCACAGTTTTGTGTTATTCAGTAGACTGGCTTATTAATTTATTTTTTCAGGTCTTTGATATTGCTGTTTATTTTTTGTGTGCTTGATCTATGGATTTTGAAGCAGGGCATATTAAAAGCTAAATTTATTACTAATAAGATTAATTTCTCCCTATAGTTGTGTCTGTTATTCTCTTCACACAGTTTAAAATTATATTGTTATGAATATGTACGCTCATAAGGACTATATCCTTCCACTCTGTTTTTCCCTTTACCAGCTTATAATTCTCTTTTCGACTTTTGTACTCTTCCTTTTCAACAGTTAAGATCTCTTTGGTTCATATGTACCTGATATATTCTTTTCCAAATTTGCACTTTCAACCTTTCTTTGCCTTTTGTTTCATTTTAAGCATGTCTCTTGCAGAAAACATGCTATAACGTTTTACAGAATCTTTTTTTGAAAACCCTAGTTTCATCTTTAAATTAATGAGTATTAACCATTTACTGAAAAAAGTCTAGACATTTTTGCAATTTTTTCCATATTTTCTACTTTTGTACAATTTTATTTTTCTTTTTTCCTGTTTTCCCTGGGACCAATCAAGTTTTCTTTAATTGGTTTAAAAGTTATACATTCACTCAACTTTTGTTTTTATGGTGGTTGCCCTTAATGTAAGCCTCACCTTCATGTTTATTCACTCATCATAACTCTTTAAACATACAAATCCTTACTTATCCTGCTCCATATAACATGCATTTTAGCATATTCTTATATCCATTTGGTTTCTCTATACCCATCTTGATATATTCCAGAATTTTGATTATGAGCTTTAAAAATTTCTATTATCTTTTTTCCTTTGACAACAGTAATGTTGACATCAAATCTGATGGAATTTTATTATCCTTATTTCCTATATCTCTTATAACAAAATCTAGCATGTATTACATTTCTTATTTCATTATTTCCTCTAAGAGCACTTTTAAAGTAGGTCATTGTGTAGCAAATCCTGTGAAAACATTTTCCAGAATAGAATATTATTATATCCTCTATTTACATTGACAATTTGGTTGCATATCAAAGTCTAGTTTCAACATTATTTTACTAAAAAATCATATTCTAGTGCCTTTTTGAAGTGTGTACTGTCAGTATGATTCCTGTTGTTTTAAGACAATCTATCCTTGGTTTACCTTTTTAATTTTCTCTTTGACATTCTTTAATATCCTTATATTGTGTCTGAGGGAGGAATTTTCCTTTGGGGACTCTATGAGCACCTTCAATCCAAGGGACAACTTTCATCTTTTTTGAATCTGAGAATTTATTAAAATATTTCATTCACTCTATTATTTTACTCTCCATTGGGACTACTATTTTCCAGATTTGATAATTCTGTTTTTATCTTCCATGTCTCTTTTTATTTTCTGTCTCTTACTAATTTATTCTACCTGTGGATTCATCCTAGTTTTTATATTGCCCATTGAGTTTTTTTGTTTTTTCAAAGGGAGTTCACTCTGTCTCCCAGGCTGGAGTGCAGTGGTGCAATCTCAGCTCATGGCATCCTCCACCTTCCTGGTTCAATCGATTTTCCTGCCTCAGCCTCCTGAGTAGCTGGAATTATAGGTGTGTACCACCTCACCCCGCTAATGTTTGTATTTTTAGCAGAGACAGGTTTTGTTATGTTGGCCAGACTGGTCTCGAACTCCTGACCTCAGGTGATCTTCCTGCCTCGGCCTCCCAAAGTGCTGGGATTACAGGCATGAGGCACTGTGCCTGGCTCCCATTGAGTTTTGTTATTTTCCTTTTTTTTTTTTTTTTCATTTAATATTACCACTTGGCTTCTTCTAAAAGAAACTTATTTTTTCCTGCTTTATATTATATATATAGCATTCCCTTATATTTTAAGTATATTTATTATACTTCAGTGTATTCTTCCTTGTATATTTGAGGAGGGAGAGGGGATGAGCTCTAGCACAGAGAGCCCCAAGCACCATAGAACCACTATGGGCAAGTCTGTTCGCTAATTTTCAGCCAGATAACACCTCTTAAAAATAAGCAACATATACAGAGGCAGATTTGTGGTGGTGAGGAGGGTGGGCTTGGTGGTGGATAGTGAACAGCTCTGGGAAGCTGGTCAGCCTGCACCAAGTTTTAATCAACTTCACATCCCAGTGGGGTTTCTCAGCTGCACAGATACTATATCTCCAGTGACAGTCCTTGGGCCAGCAAGACAAGTACAAGAGCAGAAAGAGAAATAAAAGATGTAATTTTATACAATGACATGAGCCTCAGAGAAAGTGAACGATTATAGGGCGTTAGAAATGATGCCCAGAAAAAGGCACTCCGAGAAGGTGACATTTGAACTGAGACCAGAATAGGAAGAAAGAACAAGCGTGAAGTGTGCAAGGTAAGCAGAGATGTCTCAGATTCAAGGTAGTTGGAGGGAAGTTAGTGAATGGAAAATATGTCAGTGAGCAGGAGCAAGACTGGGGAAGGTTGTAAAGTCAGAGCTTAAAGTTTAGATTTTATTCAAAGTACACGTGGAAACCACAGAAGCATTTTAGGGGGTCGTGGCAAGCCATGATTATGTCTGAAGTAGTGTGTTTACAGAGAAGATTAAAAAAAAATTCGGCCGTTTAAAACACACTGAACAAATACAGCTCCGTCATAAAATATTCATTTGCCTCATCTTTCGTGATTTCTTTCTTTTTCAACTTTATTTTGTTCTGGAAAATTAAATCAACGTCATCAGCATTTCAAAATGCTGTTTAATTTAGATGTGCTTTCATTATTGTCTGTCAATCTTTATCTTTCTAAAACCTTTATATACCAAATCAACTTGGTGATAAATTATTTACCTTGATTCTCAATTTTTCTCAACTTAATGTACGTATTCAGGGGTAGAACGTAAATGTTTTAAGCAGGTGAAAACTGAATTTCAAGTTCAGGAGGTGCTCCCTTTTTTCACTGTGGAGCTCCGTCTAGTTCACTGTGTAACATGGTTCTCAGCGTTATTCTCAATTCTATGCCACTTTCCTCCAGTCTACCTCCATTCTTTAAAATATTGACAGAATGCTTCTCTTTAGAGCCCAAGATTTAAGACAGGTTTGCTATCATAAAAGAATTATGATGCCAAGGAGGATAATTAAGTGAGCATCAGACATTACTGCTCCTAAAATCAGTAACTACTGTCTATAACAGAGAATCCCCTGAGGGAAACTTCACAAGATCTGTGGACTAATCAATGATGAGGGTCATTTTTCATAATGAGTAAAATTAAATGGTCATCCTGGTTTCATTTCCAAAACAAAATCATGTTCCATCTTGGTGGTGTGCTATTTTTTTTTTATCAAGAACTAGCAACTTTTAAATGCTGTTATTTTGCTATAATAATGTGAAGTTCTTTCCTGAGCACTGTGGTACATAAATTTTGACAAGACCACCATGGCACATGAATACCTGTGTAACAAACCTGCATATTCTGCACATGTACCCCAGAACTTAAAGTATTTTTTAAAAAACCCTGAAGTATGTTTGGATTAACTTGAGTATGTGAATCAACTTTTACAACTGTAAGTTTTATAAGATCTTAATATAGGTCAAGTATTTCCAGTGAGAGTTTATAATAAATTAAGAAGTGCCTTAAGTGTAAAAAATGCAAAAATTCAAAGATTTAGTAAGAAAAAAGAATGTAAAATTTCTCATTTTATTATTAATTACATATCGAAATGGTATTTTGGCTATATTGTGTTAAATATAAATTACTAAAATTTTTTTTTCAAATGAGACCACATTGTACATGTTCCTTTATCTCCAACTTTTGGAAACATAACATGTATTGTGATCCTTTTTAAAATTTCAATAAATACATTCTTAAAGCATAATTTTAAGTAATAACAACAATACTAGTTTTGGCCACTTTTTTCCTAAGTGCTTTACATTTATTCATTCATTTAATTCTCACAGTTTGAGATGTAGGTATTATTATTATATCCAACACTACATGGTTCCAAGTTTATAATTTCTTATAATAACTAACACTAATTGCTTACAATGTGCTAGTCATAGTGATGATTGCTTATATAAATTATTTATCTTTTTCATGAAGGTGTCCATTTGTTAACTTGGTAAACTGTTTATAGAAATAAAGTAACTTGACCAAGCTAACAAGTCGTGGAGCCGTAATTCAGACTTAGGCCCCCCAAAAATGAGTCTTTAAAAAAGCATAGCGTATGTTACTGGATTCCCTCAGCATTTCAGTATCCAAGCTCTAGGACATCTTCTCCTAGCCAGAAGCAAAGTTATCGTTTATTATCTGGTACTTAGAGATTTCTGGAGTACCAAACACCAATGTGGCCAATGTAAAAAGTATACAGAGTGATTGCTTGGCTGTTCTGAATTTGCTGGCTTTCCAACACAGCCATTCTCCTCCGTTCTGCTCTCTGTGCCTGGAGGTTGCCTGCCTGTTTTTTCCTTGAAGTTCACCAACGGAAAAAAACAACAGAAGAAGGAGGAGGAAAGAGAAGAAAGTGAGGCATTTCTTTCCCTCTCTCTTTCCATTCTTTGTGCCATGACTTTGTCAATATGCCCATAGCTGTGTCCTTCCACACTTACAGTTTCTGCCCTGGGAGGGCCTCCAAGCTGCATTTCTCACTGATCATCTCTTCTTTTCCTTGCCCTTTCCGTCTTAGATGGTAGCAATGTCTTCCCACTGTTGCTATTCTCTAGAAGCCTCGTCATCCCTTATTGTTCCTTTAATCTTGCTCACCCCTTTTGTATGTACTGTAGTCCCTTTATTAGCCTCTCTTTATTGGAAACTTCAAAGATGAGTTCTGCTTCTTGGGAAGGCCCTAATATTAAAAAATATAAAAAGGGCAACTAGATTGATTGACCAAGAGACTACATTTTCTAGTAACAGAGATCATGAAGGCATTTTGACATAGTATGTGGAAGTTATAATGGCTGCCAAAATAAGAAATATCTTGTTCTGCAGAGAGAACAAAAGGGATACTCTTAGCTAGATATTCCAAGGATTCGCCTACCAGCAATGATATCTACATTGCACAGAAGTTCCCATAAAAATTTTGCTGGGAACTGTCAATCAGGGTCAGACACTAAAACAGCCTGGGACCAAGAAAATGGCAATGTTAAGTAATAAAGATGCTGTGAGATACTCCATGGAGACTTTCTTGCCCTTTAACACAGAAGAAGTGATGGATTTAGCAATATAGCTAGGAGAGATAAACTATGGAATTGCAGATCCTACCCCTTAGGTTAGCAGCATGGAAATATCGTATTACGTGCCAATGCAGTACTATTACATTGCTGTAGTTGGGGGTACTAATGTTGCCATTTTAATTTACATGCTCAGAGCTCAATCTATGATTTATTGGGGATTTCACAGTAAGCAATAAGTTCAAGAATTAATATTCTTTTGTTTTGGAAAAAGTTTCTTCTAATGATTGACTATATTATACAAGTGTTTTCCTTTCCACTTAAGAGCTTCATTTTTTATATTCTTTCATAACTTTGTGCAATGAAAGAAAATTGTTTGGTTGAGTCCCGCAGAACTATGAATACACTAGGGGTTTCTTTTCATTCCTATGTGATTTTTCCAGAACTCGTGTAAATTTACTCTGTATAACCCCAGGCAATCTATGTAGCAGAGGCATACTCCTTTTCAAGATATTGCTCAATAACTAACTCAGGCATGACGTCATTCCTAACACTCCCCCATTTTTGTCTCCCCAAATATAAGTCATCACTTTTTCTGCTGTTGTTTCTGGCCACTGTACATAGAGCCATTTTCACCTTTTTCTTTTTTCAAAGCAGTTCTCACTTACCAGACCACATGCTCCTTAGAGGTGGGTTGGGGTTCCTTTTTGTCCTTAACATCTAATACAGTATCAGGTCAGAATTTGCATATAATAATGCTTCTTGAGTGAATAAATATCTTTTTAGCCCAACATACAATGTGAAGAGCAAGTGGGTTTTAGGTTCAGCTTTTCTAGAATTTACAGTTATGCCCATTTTAATACTACAGAGAATTTAAGAATAATAGAGGCAAATACTCCTGATTTTTGATTACGCCTAATCAATATTTACTTTCCCCTACTTCTTCTTAACAGAACTCTAACTTTTGGAGGGAGGCATTGCATTATATTTAAAGTAACCAAAGCTAAAGGAAGTCATGTTTTTAAGATCTGGCCAATGCCATATTAATGGAGGTCTTTGTGAAAAGTGGGGCATCTGGTAACTTAGTTTATAAATATGGTTGTGCATTACACACACACAATAAACTGGCATAAATGTTTACCATTCCGTCTTCCTCCTTCTTCATTAAACATAGATGTGATACCTAGAAGCCTAAGTGCCTTTCTATCTTCGATGCAGAAGTAGCCTGGCTCCTTGTGCATCAGCCCTAAATGGCTTTCAATTTTATTCCTTGTTATGTGAGTTAAAAAAAATATCCTTACTTGTCTAAGCCATTGTTGTCAGATTTCTATAATGTGTAGCTGAATACAATCCTGAACAGTTGAACAATGTGTCTCTTGGTAGCTTTCATTAACTTTTCACTTGTCATTGTTTCTGTGGACAGGAAAATGGCTGTGGGCCAAGATATATGAGGTTAACACAGAATCTCAGTTATTCTAAAATAATTTCAAGTGTTGATTCGGTTGCTCCCCTTTCTTTTCAAATTATACCTTAAAGATCAGATTCCTTTTTTAGATAAACTTTATGTATAGGCCCCTCTCCTAAGTGATGACAGCTTTAACGGCATGAAACAAGCATGGCCTTAAGAGACAAATGATTCTACTATCTAGCTGCTGTCAGGAAAGTAGTGCTCAAGGATAAGGAAACTAAAAGCATATTATGTGACAACCATTTTCTAATGTTGCATGGGTCACTTTTAATAACTCCACATATTTAGAAAAATTATTTGGCTACCTAGGTGGTAGATACATTGAGCCAATAAGCTACCCTGGCCTTTACTTTTGTGGTTATGATGTTTAGCTTCAATTCTCCACAAATATGTTACTGAGATTCCCTTATGTCTGTGGCACTAACAGGGTAACACATCCTCTGAAAGATGATCCAGGAAAAGACATACTGTCTTATTCCCTAGTGTTAAAGTGTATAGTCTTTGGTAAGCATTTGCCTACTTAAAAGACATTCTTAGGTAAAAACTGGATTTCCTTGTTAAAAACCACAATAGCCTATATCTATAATGAGGTTAGATGGTCTTCCTCTTGGTGGGAAAACTTAATAATTGATTGACAGCCCTACCTCTTTTTGACTGTTTTTTATACTTAAGGCTCTACTTTTACAGAAAAGTAGCAATCACATTCCTTATCATAAAGGTAACCTAAAACAATTTGCTATCTAGCACCTAGAGAAAGTGTTTATCAATGCAGTTAGTAAGTGCTACTCAGATAGGCTTGTTTACAGCATTGCAGAAAGCCTGTTCTTTTTTTTGTTTTCTTTTTTGATGGCTATTGTAGTGCAGTGGCTCCCTCTGCCTTTCCCATCTTTTGCTTCCTAACTTCTTGAATCTATCTTACAGAATTCCAACAGTTTAATGGTCTGCCATTTAATTTGTGTTAGAAAACTTTAGTCAAAGGGAAATGGTTTCAATGTATTCCTGTATTCATTCTCAGTTCCATCTCACCTGGATAAATTACCAGGCTACATATTTGCATCACATTAACCTGGCTGAGACGTCTTTCTTAGGAGGCCCTGACTTCTAACAAAGATGAATGAGAAATGGTGGCATAAAATCCACTTGGTAACTGTAGTAAAGTTGATGATAAAGACATTCTCCATTAACTCATAGTAATGGTCATTAGAGTTTGCCATCCCTTGGTCCTCTTTTTTAAATTAATCAATTTTTTTTTTTTTTTTTTTTTTGACAGAGTTTCACTCTTGTTACCCAGACTAGAGTGCAATGGGACAATCTTGGCTCACTGCAACCTCTGCCTCCTGGGTTCAAGCGATTCTCATGCCTCAGCCTCCTGAGTAGCTGGGGCTACAGATGTGCGTCAGTACGCTTGGCTATTTTTGTATTTTCAGTAGAGACAGAGCTTCACCTTGTTGGCCAAAGTAATCTCGAACTCTTGTTCTCAGGTGATCTGCCCGCTTCAGCCCTCCAAAGTGCTGGGATTACAGGCCTGAGCCACCAGGGCAGGCCAATTAATTTTTTTTTTAACAGAAGTCAGTTTTGTTATAGTATTCAGCTCTACTCCACGGAGTCCACAAATATTGGGGTAGCTGACTCCACTTCCTCTTCTAGAAACTTATTGGTCTAAGTATCCCAATTTGGGTAAAGACATTAAAAGAGGTTTTCTAGGCTTCTGGAAATGGTCTTTCTCTTTTTTCAAGGTTAGTCTTACTGTTTAAGCTGGTTTGAATAGATTTTCCATGATTTGCAAGTGAAAGAATTCTAACTGATAAAGTCACTTATATTATACATACTTTTCCAATCATTTTTTTCTAAATATTGTACCAGAAATTACTTTGTATCCCTTGCTGAATTATTTGTTTTCTTTCTTTTTGAAAATAAGAGATATGCAACTTGTTTTATTTTGACTTCTAGAAAGATTAGAGCCAATTTTATTTTCGATAACAACTACTGACATTTGATATAAACATATATTCTCCTTTCATTCCTCATCTTAAAATTCTTCAATTTTTCCTTTTAAAAAACTTGAGTTGTATGTGTGTTTTGTTGTGATCCACATGTAAGTAATAACAAAAATATATAATCTTATATAGATTTAGTATATGAGAGATAATTCTAAGTTCTTTTCTAATTGAATGGTTGTCAAACTGTTTTATGGGCTTCAGATCCTGTTCTATAAAGGAAATTTTACATAGAAAACCAAAATACACAATGAGGTGGAAGTTCTCTGTCTGAAGTTTGAACCAGGCCGAAAGCCTCACTCAGTTAGCTCCACACCATACCTCCCTACCTACATGTAACTTCCGTAGTCCTTCAAGAAAATCTTAGGACTCTGGAAAATCCTTAAATCTTCTGTTTCTTTCCATAGTGCTGGTGCACCATTTCCCAAAGATATTAGACCACAATCAAATTCTATGAATGAGTTTTGGGTGTTCATTCTAAAATCATCACAGATGACCCTTCTACAAATGTACTTTTAAATGACCAAACCACCATTCATGTTACCACCTAAAGAGAATTGATCAACCAGAATGTTGTAGTTCAAAGGATGCAGAGTCTTTGCTACCAAGGCATTAAAGCAACAACTCTAAATCGATTTCAATTGAATATACATTTGAGTACTTTAGCAAAGATTATAAACAAAACCTATTCCCAGAAATCTAGCTCTTCTATTTTCATCCTGTGCCATCACTCCACCATAAAGATAACAAGCTATTTCTGAATTTTGTTAATTCTTTAATTTCTTGCTTTTATTAAATATAACTCTAAGCATGCACACACATGAAAGTGTGTGTATATATATACACAAAGACACTATGTATATGTATATATATATCTTCCTTCCTTTGTACACACACACATACACCCCTCCCTTTCTTCCTTCCTAACAGAGGAGATATATATATATATATCTTTCTTATCTAACAAAGGAAGATATATATATATATATACACACACATATATTCCTATATATATATATATATATATATATCTTCCTTTGTTATATATATATGTATCTTATCTAAACATATGTACATCTTCCTTTGTTAGGTAAGTGTTTAAGTGCTGGCATGCTTTTCTGTACCTTCTTTTTCACTTAGCAATATATTGTAGACATTACTTCATAAAAGTATATAAACATTTCTAATTCTTTTTCACAGCAACACAATTTTCCACTATGTGGTCATACATGAGTTTATTCAATCATTCTCTGTTGATGGACATTTAATAGGTTTCAAGGTTTTAGCTTTTATAAATAGTCTCATGATAACTATATGTTTATATGGTGCATATGATTTTGTGCAGATCTCTTTTTGAAAATTACCAGTGCATTTTTGAGATAAATTCCCACAAGTAAAATTTCTGGGTCAAAGGGTAAGTGCACATGCAATTTTCACAGCAATTGCCAAATTTCCCTCCGTGTGGTTATGTATCCTTTTGCTTTCCCATCAGCAATATATGAGAGTGCTAGTTTCTTATAGCCTTTTCAAGAGAATGTGTTGTCAAAGTTGTGGATATTTATCAGCATGATATATGAAAAATGGTATCGGTGTAGTTTTCATCGACTTTTTTTTGAGCAAGGTTGAGAATATTTTTATATGATTTAGAGACATTTATATTTCTTTCAGTATGAACTGTTGGTTTATTTCTCTAGCTAAGTTTTCTGTAGGGTCGTTGGTGCTTTTCTTTATATGTGTAGAAGCTTATTATGTAGTATGATATTGAGGCTTTGTATGTGATATAAGTTGCAATATTTTCCTAAATATATTATTGTTGTTTGCTTATTTTCCTTTGTCATATATTTTTTTTAAATTATGTAAGCAAATGTGCTTTTCCTTACTATCTCTGGATTTGGTCTATGAAATATTTGTTCAGAATAGGCATAGAGAGGAATTCACCCAAGTTTCCTCCTATTATTTGTGTGGCTTCATTTCTTCAATAGAATCTCTGATTCACTTAGAATTTACCCAAGTACAAATTTTTCCACCACATTTAAAAATATATATATTTTTCCACTAATTTGAAATGTTGCCTTTATTGTATACTAAGTGAATATAGAAATGGGCCTAATTCTAAATTTTCTCTTCCATTCCTCTATCTTTGCTAATACCATACTTTTAAAACTACAGACTTAGTAGTATGTTTTACTCCATTGTAGGATTTAGTTCCATTCATTGAACTTCTTTTTTGCTATATTTCTATTTTTCCTTGCATCTTCTATAATTTCTGCTTTATAAAAGCTAGCTGTGGCATTGGATGTATAGGTATTAATAAAAATTAATTGAATTGTGGTCTTTGACATCCAGTAGTAACCTTTGTTTCTTTCAGTGCAGTTGTTCTAAATTCTATCTTCTCAGATGTCAAGATTGTAACCCTGCTGTCTTTTATTCTCATTTGTCCAGAGTTTTCATCAATCCTTAAAATAAAAATAAAAACATTCTTCTGAGTCACTTCCTTTAAGTTGTATGATATTTTTTGTCAGCCAATCTACAAATTTGCTTTTTCTTATACTATGTATACATACATAATATATAAAATATGCATATTTATCTTATAAATAAAAGGAAAATTTTAGACTATGTACGTGTTTATATATTTCATCTAATCACATTTTTAATGTTACATTAATAGTTTTACAATTTTTTTATGAATAGTGTGTCATTAAATGGTCTTTTTTTCTCTTTCTCTCTTTTAAATAGATATTTTAGTATTCAAGAAAATCCATATTTATTCTAATGGGTAATTTTATACAATATTGTTATATTAGAGCCCTATTTTTCTCTTCAGTGCCCTTTTCCTTTTTTGGTTATTGCTTGTTGGCTTCCTAGGATAAGCAATATTGACATTAGCTACTAATTTTATCATTTTTCTTTCCTAACTGTCTTAAGACATATGATTTAAAGTAATATCCATTTATGTCTAGTAATCTTTTATACTTTTTATTTGCATTCTCCCGTTATTTTTGGTAATTGTCCTGTATCTACATTGTCAGCGTATACAGCTATTATATGTTATGCTGTCTCCTTTATGACCATCATTAATCTAAGCTTTGCATGTAAACATTTTTAATGCTTATCAAAAGTCCTTAAGCTGATGGTTCTCTTGCACTTTTGGTTGTTGGAAGACAATTTCATAGTAGCTTTCTCCATAGAGGTTCATGGGAACATCAATGATATTTGAAACCAAATTTCGGTTGCCTCTGTATCTGACAGTTAATTAGGCTGGATACAAAATAGATCCCCAATTTTAATTTCTTTTCCAATGTAGCTAAATGTATTTTATACTATGGTCATTTGGCATAAAGTATTACTATTGAGAAATATGCTTAAAATCTGTTTTTGTTTCCTCCATAAGTGGCTTGATCTGTTTTGGAAATCTCCCCTTTTTTTCTTTATTTCTTTTTCTTCCTTTAACTTTGTAGGATCAGCAATTTTACTAGAATATGCCTAGAATTTGTCATTTTGAGTTGACTTTTCCATGCTAAGTAGTATCATTTTAGCATATAGCTTCAACTGTATTTTATTTCAGGGAAGTTATTTGAATTTTCATTTTTAATCTCGTTTCCATTTCATTGCTTTGATTTTCCTTTTTGGGGACTCCTATTGTGCATATATTTTAACACTTTTTTTCTGGAATCCTTTAAGCTTTTTCTTTCTTTTTGATTTTTAAATATTCCTCCTTTTTTTCTATTTCTCTGTCTATTGTGTTTCTTTGATCTATGTTCCTTCTAGTTTAGAGTTCATTTCTGAAAATTTGTTTTCTAATATTTTGCTGAGTTCTATGATCTGATTTCTGACTTTTTATAATTCAAAGTTATGCTCTTCTTTGATGGTGACAGTTATCTTTTATCCCTGACCTCGAAATGCATGTGTGTGTTTTATTAACAGGAATCAGAGTCTGAATAAATCTGCGAGACCTAACTGATTGAATATATTGGTAAGAAAACTTCTTTATTCTGTAGGAATATAATTCTCTTTTCATTGTCTTATTATAGTAACATTGTATGGGATTTGATTATAATTCTTTCACTAAATTTCCAGGAAATTGTTTTTCTAATACTTTTATAGGTAAGAGACATGTCAGAATTGCTTTTTAAAAAAATAAAAAGTTTTATAATACTCTTTAGTGAATTTCATGAAGTGTCAAAAACATGGCTTCTTACTTTTTGAGATTTCCTGGCTATCTTCCTTTCCCATATGTTTATTTGGACCATTTCAATTTATTTGCCCCTATGATGCCTGTTTTGATAAAGTTGGATTCTAATCCCAAAAGAATCATCTGATTAGGGAATTTTCCTAGAGAGAAATTTGGCTGATTATTTTGAGAGTTTGTAGAGCAGAACTGTCCAAATTTCAGAAAGTCTGGTAAACACTGTACTCAATCACAAATTAGGTCCTTCAAAAAATCCTACAAGTTTCCGCTGCTATTCTTAAATTGGCTTGTCACACTTTGCAGAGTAGCTGTTGGCAATTGGAGTTTCCTGTCAGGGTCTATCAGACATTCTGTTGCTTCTCTCCATTACTTCCTGCATACATGCATATACAAGACAGGTCTTCTAAGTGATTTGTTGCTATGCACTTTTATTTGGCGGAGTCATAGTGATGTTATGTTACCTAATTTTGATGTAATTGGTAATCGTGAGTCTCTTTTATTAAAATTATTTTTTATATTCTGTGTTTATAGAGGGTAGGAACTTGCAGAGATTAAAAACCATAATATCACTGTATTCTCAGAAGTCGCCAAGTAACTTTTTCAACCCCATGTGTTGTCAAATTTTCAGAATCCCAGTCAAATAAATTTCTTGTCTCAAGCAGAAAGAACTTCCTTAATCAGAGCAAACTTGATGGATTTAATTCACATACATCTCTCTCATGTGAGCCAATTATATTAACATTTTAAAATGTCCTACCCATTTTCCCTAATGCTACTCCTGGATTAGTATGTAATCTGTTTACAATAACTCACTAGAAATAGCTTTACAAATAATTTTCCATGTAATAGCTATAGTCCACCAGCTTTCCAACCTGTAATACCCATGTCCTTTCTGCCTGATACTGGATTACCGGCCCGAAGTCCCATACTGTGGCTCCTTCTAGTTGCAATTCCACTCTTGGTATCAGGTCAGTGTTTGTTAAAAAGTAGTTTCAGTGTTGTAGCACTAGGGAAAGTGTGTTGGAAATTTTGAGATCCATCCACACATAAGAGAAAGATCAACTGTATCTGAAAACTAGTTCTAACATTAACAAGCTCTGTGAATGTAGTTTTTAAGTTAACAATAAAGATAACTCATAGAATTATTATGACAAGCATATTATCTAATATAAATAAATTCATTAGTATGAAGTCTTACATTATTCCATGAAACACACAATACAAATGGTAGTGATTACTGTGTGACATGCAACATCTGAAAATTCAGACTATGTTGGAAGGAGTATTTTATGAGAGCTATTCAATAGTTACTTAAGTATGGGATCTCTGATGATCTGTGTATTCATCCATATTTTGTAATCTCACAAAGATTACTTAAGTGGTCTTATATTATTTGCTCTTCAGATTCGGGCTACGTTCTTTGCCAAAAGAACTATTGTCATATATTGACCTTTTCTGCTAACTGGCATGTTTACATTGTAATATTATTAACAGGAATATCTCTGCAAACAAATGGCAATGATCTTATGTTAATGGATAGGTGAATACTTTCTGAATACAGAAAAAATTTAGGGCTTTTTAAACTCAATTGAAATGTAAGTATTTTGGCAAAAGGAAATCTAGTAATGTGGGGTTATGCAAAAATAAAGAATGTAATGACGATACTTTTTCTAAAACTCAGAAGCTTTTCTGTTACTTCTGCAAACTGAAATTAAAAAATCAAGAATTAATGCTAAGTAATTACTATGTACTCAGATTTGGGCTAAAATACACATTTTCCAAACAACCAACTAAAGTATTCCACAATCATTCAGTTGTTTTTGAAATTATGTTGTTATTTATTTATTGACCAGCAAGTCGTATTTCTATATCATAGCCCAAAATGTAAGTTAATGAGAAGCTTTAGCAATAACTCAATGTTTTGTGTACACTTTCAATGTGAAAAATTGCTAAAGCAAACAAATCATCTCTATAGTAAGCTACAAGCTTAATAGATGTATTCACTGAGGAGACCTATTGTGCTCTTGACAGAATTTGTGAAATGGCCAAACAGTAAAATTCTCTGGTTGTTCTCCCCATACTTTTGCTCAGGAAAAGTCAAAGAATCCATGATTCAGGGAATTGGGAGATATAATTTCAGCTTATAACTGCTATAAGAAGAGCAGTTTTTCTTTCTGTCAAAAGCTGGGAAGATGTAAAATCCCCTCACTGCTAATGCACAAGACAGACTGTAGAGGTGACTGACTATACTGAGAGTAAGGAGAACAGAATGAAAAAGTGTACTGGACAGAGTGAGCAAGGAATCAGCGGAGTCTCACAAATAATTCAAAGAACCTCTTCCCAGAAGTAATGAAAATAGCAAGAACCAATATGTTATAGTGCTGATTACTGGCAGACACTGCACTTGACATTCATTAATTCATTTAATTCTCACACAAGACACTTCAAAGTCAGTATTATTATTGTTGTTTACTGACAAGACAACTAAGAGATCAGAATTTAGTGACTTATTTTCTTAATTTGTTTATTTTGCTATAGAATAACTGTACCTGGTTTTTAATGAACAGAAATGTATTTGGCTCATTGTCTGGAGGCTGGGAAGTCTAAAATTGAAGGTCTGCTTCTGGTGAGGGGTGTCTTGCTGTGTCATCCCACGGTGGAAGTGCAAAGAGAAGGTAAGAAAGTGCAAGAGATTGAATTTGCAGACCCAGGTTCTTTTAAAATTGGCATTAATCCATTCATGAAGGTGGAGCCCTCAAGACCTAAACACCTTCTGTTAATCTCCGCCTCCCAACACTGATACATTGGTGATTAAGTTTCCAACATGTGCTTTTTGGAGGACACATTCAAACCACAGCACTTGTCCAGGGTCACAGATTGATCCACATGTAGCAGAGCTGGTATTTGAACCCAGGTCTTTCTATATTGGGTATAAATATAAAAAGTGATGTGACACCAATTGAATTACGATCGAACATTCTTGGAAAGAGGTACATTTTGTCTGAACCTTGCTAAGGTGCCAAATGATCATTTTCATTTGCAAATTGAGTTTTTAATTTGGAGACCTTTAGATAAATATTATAATTTTTAATAAAACAATATTTTAAGAAAATTTCAAGACCATTAACTAGGCCACAAAAATTCCTTTGCCCCAAAACACAAATTGGAGAGATGATATTCAACAATCATAGTAAAATTATTAATAACAAAATTGACAAAAGAAAAAAGTATCCAAGTTTAAGTGCTCCTAAATAATACTGAATCAAAGAATAATCTAAAATAATTTTAGATGTTATAGAAAATAATACCACTACTCATTAACTGTCCATTTTATTCCTTAATGTTTCTTAAACAAGTATCAAGAGAAAGACATATTAATTAAGCCAAAAGTTAGAGAAGTGTTAAATAAATAGAAATCAGTAAAGATAATAGTGTAAGTCAATGAATCAAAATATAGAATAGTGGAAAAAATGGTAAATTAAATTCTAATAAAATTTAAGAACTGCAGACAGAATTCTGAAAAATATAATTGAGGAGTACTACAACTCACCCAGATACACAAAGTAAGGAATAATAGGTTGAAATAACAGACAAAATTTGTAAAAAACTTTGTCAATATTTTAAAATATCAGTGACATGTTTATTTTCTTTATTGAAAAGTAAAAATTCTAATTAAAAAATCTTGAAGACAATTTAAAAGTTATTAAGTAAATACTCAGACACTTTAATGGATAGTTATTTCAAACTCTCAAGGAATATTTTTCTTCTATGTATTCTGTTCTCAAGTTAATGGATGTAGAATAAGCAAACATATACTTTAAAATTAAATAAATGTTAAAAATTAAGGATAATTATCTAATTTGTTTCATGTAGTAAATACAATTCTAATACCAAAGTATGATATGTCTGATCACCCACCACCCTGCAAAATTATACACCAATTTCTAATATGAATATGGAATTAATGTCAGGCCCAGTAGCTTGTGCCTGTAATCCCAGAGCTTTGGGAGACCAAGGCAGGAGGATGACTTGAAGCCAGGAGCGTGAGACTAGCCTCAGGCACATAGTGAGACATCCTCACATCTCTACAAAAAAGTTTTTTGAAACGAAAAACTCACCAGTTACAGCAGCACGTACCTGCAGTCACTGCTACCCTGGAGGCTGAGATGGAAGGAGAACTTGAGCCTAAGTGTCCAAGGCTGCAGTGAGCCATGATTGGGCAAAGACACTTGAGCCTGGGCAACAAAATGAGACCCTGTCTCTAAAAAATTTAAAAAAATATATATATTTTTAGATTTTCTATTCAAAACTATTACTTTGCTATATATTTATAGGTTTTCTATTCAAAAGTGTTACTTCATAAAGACTTAATATAATAAATATAAAGAAATATAATATAAATATTTAATATATAGGCATACTTATAGTTTACATATAGTTATATTACTATAATGTAAGTTTTCTACAGGAAACCTACAATCTAAATTCTACACAGTGTATATACAAAATAATTTTCCAAATAGGGAGAGGAAAGGCACTTACCCTATCAGATACTAGAATATTGTCATGGTTTAAATGTTTGTGTCCTCTAAAACTTAAACACGAATGTGACAGTGTTGAGAGGCAGGGACTTTAAGAAGTGTTTGGGTTATGAGGGCTCTGTTCTCATGAATGAGTTAATCTATTCATGGGAGTATAAGGATGGCTTAATTTGGAAAATCTATTATTTTACAAGGTATGATAGGCAATGTATTAACAGAGACAGGATTGTGGGAGCCATCAGCCTTGGCTATAATTACAAAAGGATACATTGCATAGAGCATTTTAAAACAATAATAGAATTAATAAAAGTCCCTCTGCTTTTTATTATGATCATGCTCTTTCAATTCTATATAATTTTGAGAGAGAAAATATTCCTCCTAGACAAAACATGTTTGTTGCTCTAAATTCTAAACAATTACCTGTTCCCAGGCCAGACAGCTCCTTCTTCCTGCCCTTGATACACCACTGCTCATAAGTAAAATTCAATCAAAGCAAACCAAAACACGTGTGAATGTGAATTAAAGGCCACAGGCCTTAAATAAAATTTAACATCTCTTGCTGACTTTTATTTGATAAAACTAGATATAGTAAGATAACTCAATGCAATAAAGATTGCAATCTTAAATTTTTATCATAAGTCAAAGTTTTAGAAGTATTTCATTAAAATAATTAATAAAGCAGTGATCCTTATTAATAGATATATTGTTTTTACATTGCTCTTAAGATTCTGAAAAATACAATGAAATATGAAGTAGAAATTAGTTGTGTAGTAATAGGAAATAGACAAATTATTGTTAATGGATTATATAGCTATATAATTATTAAACTCAGAAAAATGATTAAAAAATCACTTAAATTTATTAAGCATTTAGTATATGCACTGAATAACAAGTGAAAAAAATGCTTTGTTTTTCTATGTTTTACAAATTGTGATCTACAAAGTGATGAAAAAATAAAAGATAAAATCACAACAGAAATAAAACAAAATTCTTAGGGGTGTCTGTAAAAAAAAGTACATGAAAATTTAATAAAGAAAAGATATTTTCTAGAAAATTGTGAGAATTTTAAAATGACATGCCAGACTAGTAGATAAAAAGATCGAATATTGAAAATATTTTTATTATTTTAATTTAATGCATGCATTTAATGACAACCAAATAAAAGTTCTGGTAGAACATCTTTTTTTTTTTTTTTATTGCATTTTAG
>NW_016107344.1:9993084-9994681 GCF_001604975.1 Cebus imitator
TGATGGTGTTAGGTCTTATGTTTAAGTCTTTAATCCATCTGGAGTTAATTTTAGTGTAAGGTGTCAGGAAGGGGTCCAGTTTCTGCTTTCTGCACATGGCCAGCCAGTTTTCCCAACACCATTTATTGAACAGGGAATCCTTTCCCCATTGCTTGTTTTTGTCAGGTGTGTCAAAGATTGGATGGTTGTAAATGTGTTGTGTTACCTCCAAGGCCTCTGTTCTGTTCCATTGGTCTATATATCTGTTTTGGTACCAGTACCATGCTGTTTTGATTACTATAGCCTTGTAGTATAGTTTGATGTCCGGTAGTGTGATGCTTCCCGCTTTGTTCTTTTTGCATAGAATTGACTTGGCTATGCAGGCTCTCTTTTGGTTCCATATGAAGTTTAAGGTGTTTTTTTCCAGTTCTGTGAAGAAGGTCATTGGTAGCTTGATGGGGATTGCGTTGAATCTATAAATTACTTTGGGCAGTATGGCCATTTTCACGATATTGATTCTTCCTAACCATGAACATGGAATGTTTCTCCATCTGTTTGTGTCCTCTCTTATTTCTTTGAGCTGTGGTTTGTAGGTCTCCTTGAAGAGGTTCTTTACGTTCCTTGTTAGTTGTATTCCTAGGTATTTTATTCTCTTTGTAGCAATTGTGAATGGCAGTTCGTTCTTGATTTGGCTTTCTTTAAGTATGTTATTGGTGTATAGGAATGCTTGTAATTTTTGCAAATTGATTTTATATCCTGAGATTTTGCTGAAGTTGTTTATCAGTTTCAGGAGATTTTGCGCTGAGACGATGGGGTCTTCTAGATAAACAATCATGTCATCTGCAAATAGAGACAATTTGACTTCCTCCTTTCCTATTTGAATACCCTTTATTTCTTTTTCTTGCCTGATTGCTCTGGCTAGAACTTCCAGTACTGTATTGAATAGGAGTGGTGAGAGAGGGCATCCTTGTTTAGTGCCAGATTTCAAAGGGAATGCTTCCAGTTTTTGCCCATTCAGTATGATATTGGCTGTTGGTTTATCATAAGTAGCTTTTATTATTTTGAGATACATTCCGTCAATACCTAGTTTATTGAGGGTTTTTATCATAAAGGGCTTTTGGGTTTTGTCAAAGGCATTCTCTGCATCAATTGAGATAATTGTGGTTTTTGTCTTTGGTTCTGTCTATGTGGTGAATTATGTTTATAGACTTGCATATGTTGAACCAGCCTTGCATCCCTGGGATGACTCCTACTAGATTATGGTAGATAAGCTTTTGGATGTGCTGTTGCACTCAGTTTGCCAGTATTTTATTTAAGATTTTTGCATCTATGTTCATCATGGATATTGGCCTGAAGTTTTCTTTTGTTGCTGAGTCTCTGCCGGGTTTTGGTATCAGGATGATGTTGGTCTCATAAAATGATTTGGGAAGGCCGGGCGCAGTGGCTCACGCCTGTAATCCCAGCACTTTGGGAGGCCAAGGTGGGTGGATCACAAGGTCAAGAAATCGAGACCATTCTGGTCAACATGGTGAAGCCCCATCTCTACTAAAAATGCAAAAAAATTCAGCTGGGCATGGTGGCGTGTGCCTGTAATCCCAGCTACTCAGGAGGCTGAGGC
>NW_016107344.1:9995838-9997147 GCF_001604975.1 Cebus imitator
AATGGTACCAGCTCCTCTTTGTATGTCTGGTAGAATTCAGCTGTGAACCCATCTGGACCTGGGCTTTTTTTGGGTGGTAGGCTCTTAATCACTGCCTCAATTTCTGCCCTTGTTATTGGTCTATTCAGGGTTTCGACTTCTTCCTGGCTTAGGCTTGGGAGGATGCAAGTTTCCAGGAATTTATCAATTTCTTCTAGGTTTACTAGTTTATGTGTACAGAGTTGTTTGTAATAATCTCTGATGATGGTTTGTATTTCAGTGGAATATGTGGTGATATCCCCTATATCGTTTTTTATTATATCTATTTGATTATTCTCTCTTCTTTTTTATTAATCTGGCTAGTGGTCTATTTTGTTGATCTTTTTGAAAAACCAGCTCCTGGATTTATTGATTTTTTGAGGGCTTTTTTTGTCTATATCTCTTTCAGTTCTGCTCTGATTTTAGTTATTTCTTGTCTTCTGCTAGGTTTTGAGAGCTTTTTTGGTCTCGCTCTGCTAGCTCTTTCGATTTTGATGATAGCGTGTCGATTTTACATCTCTCCTTGCTTCTCATCTGGGCATTTATTGCTATATATCTTCCTCTAGAGACTGCTTTAAATGTGTCCCAGAGATTCTGGTATGTTGTGTCTTCATTCTCTTTGGTTTCGAAGAACATCTTTATTTCTGTCTTCATTTCATTGTTTATCCAGTCAACATTCAAGAGCCAGTTGTTCAGTTTCCATGAAGCTGTGTGGTTCTGAGTTAGTTTCTGAATTCTGAGTTCTAACTTGATTGCACTATGGTCTGAGAGACTGTTTGTTATGATTTCTGTTCTTTTGCATTTGCTGAAGAGTGATTTACTTCCAATTATGTGGTCAGTTTTAGAGTAGGTGCAATGTGATGCTGAGAATGTATATTCTGTGGATTTTGGGTGGATAGTTCTGTAAATGTCTATAAGGTTTGCTTGGTCCCAGTCTGAGTTCAAGTCCTGGATATCGTTGTTAATTTTCTTTCTGGTTGATCTGTCTAATATTGACAATGGGGTGTTACAGTCTCCCACTATTATTTTGTGAGAGTCTAAGTCTCTTTGTAAGTCATTAAGAACTTACCTTATGTATCTGGGTGCTCCTGTATTGGGTACGTGTATATATAGGATCGTTAGCTCTTCTTGTTGCATTGATCCTTTTACCATTATGTAATGTCCTTCTTTGTCTCTTTTGATCTTTGTTGCTTTAAAGTCTAATTTATCAGAGAGAGATGAGAATTGCAACTCCTGCTTTTTTTTGCTCTCCACTTGCTTGGTAAATCTTCCTCCATCCCTTTATTTTGAG
>NW_016107344.1:9997610-9999458 GCF_001604975.1 Cebus imitator
TCTTAGTTTCTTTGCATTGGGTTAGAACATGTTCTTATAGCTCACAGAATTTTCTTATTACCCACCTTCTGAAGCCTGATTCTGTCATTTCATCACACTCATTCTCCATCCAGCCTTGTTCCCTTGCTAGTGAGTTGTTGTGATCCTTTGTAGGAGGAGAGGCATTCTGGTTTCAGGTGTTTTCGTCTTTTTTTGCACTGGTTTCTTCCCATCTTTGTGGATTTATCCACCTGTCGTCTTTGTAGTTGCTGTCTTTTAGATTGGGTCTTTGAGGGATGTCCCATTTGTTGATGATGAAGTTATTTCTTTCTGTTTCTTAGTTTTCCTTCTACCAGTCTGGCCCTTCTGCTGTAGGACTGCTGAGGTCCACTCCAGGCCCTCCTTGTCTGGAAATCACCTGCAGCGGCTGCAGAACAGTAAGGGTTGCTGCCAGTTTCTTCTTCTGCTGTCTTTGTCCCGGAAGGATACCTGCCAGATGTCAGTCTGATCTCTCTTTTATGAGGTGACTCTGGATATACAGGGGTCAGGGAGCTGCTTGAGGAGACAATCTGTCCTTTCTAGGGGCTCAAGTGCTGAGCTGTGAGCTCCGTTGTTCATTCAGAGCTGCTGGGCAGGTACGTGTAAGTGTGCTACTGCAGAACTCATAAACGCCTTCCCCCCCCCCCAGGAGCTCTGTCCCGTTGAGTTAGGGACAGAGTTTGTGAGTTTCTGTTGTGCTTCTGGCTGTTTTCAGGGCTGCCCTGCCCAGTGAGGAGGTAGCCTAGTCACTGTCTGCCTGCAGAGGTTTTGCTGCGCTGCTGTGGGCTCCTCCAAGCTGCTGTGTGAACTTCCCTGCAGTCCTGTTTATACAGGTAAGGTTAGAATTGCCTCGGCAATGCCAGCCCACCTCGGTAATGGCGGACGTCCCTCCGCCACAGAGCTGGACTCTCCCGGGTTCAGCTATGCTTGCTGTGAAACTCTGAATCCAGAGCATTTCATATTGCTATTTTTTTGTGGGGGTGGGGTCAGCCAAGCCTGATTACCTGGCTCCCTGCCTCAGAGCCCCTTTTTTTTTCTTAGTTGAATGGTTGACTCTCTCCCAGGTGTTCCATTCGCCTGTTGAAAAGGCACTGGGATCTGTGTGAATTCCAGTGCTGCAACCCACTGTGCCAGCTGTAACAGCTGCGCTGAGATTCGTCGCGCTTTTTTGCCCAGGAATTTCCTGGCCTGGCTCCTGGTTTCACTCCCCTTTTTAATCAGATGCATGGGTGACTCTGCATTTCTGGAGCTCCAATTGCCAGCTAAAATGGCACCTCGACCTATGTATGTTGTACTGAGAACTGCTGCACAGGGGTGCTGGCCCAAGCAGTGGAGCCCAGAAAAACAGCTGCACCAGCCAAAACAGCCTCGGAGGCCAAACCAGCCGCACTGGTGACCTGTGGGGCTCCTCCGCCTGAGAATCTCCTGGTCTGTGGGCAATAAAAACCCATCTGGAGGGATCACAACTCCTCAACAGCAAGGGAACAAAGCTGGATGGAGAATGAGTACGATGAAATGACAGAATCAGGCTTCAGAAGGTGGGTAATAAGAAACTTCTGTGAGCTATAAGAACATGTTCTAACCCAAAGCAAATAAACTAAGAACATTGAAAAAAGATTTGACGAAATGCTAATGAGAATGGAAAACGTAGAGAGGAATATAAGTGAATTGATGGAGCTTAAAAACACAACACTAGAACTTCATGAAGCATACACAAGTTTCAACAGCCAAATTGATCAAGAAGAAGAAAGGATATCGGACGTTGAAGATCAACTCAATGAAATAAAATGAGAAGGCAAGATTAGAGAAAAAAGGGTAAAAAGGAATGAA
>NW_016107344.1:10000313-10001861 GCF_001604975.1 Cebus imitator
AGATTTACCAAGCAAATGGAGAGCAAAAAAAAGCAGGAGGTATAATTCTCATCTCTGATAAATTAGACTTTAAAGCAACAAAGATCAAAAGAGACAAAGAAGGACATTACATAATGGTAAAAGGATCAATGCAACAAGAAGAGCTAATGATCCTAAATATATTCGCACCCAATACAGGAGCAACCAGATACATAAGGCAAGTTCTTAATGACTTACAAAGAGACTTAGATTCTCACATAATAATAGTGGGAGACTTTAACACCCCATTGTCAATATTAGACAGATCAACTAGACAGAAAATTAACAAGGATATCCAGGACTTGAAATCAGACCTGGACCAAGAAAACCTAATAGATATTTACAGAACTCTCTACCCCAAATCCACAGAATATACATTCTTCTCAGCACCACATCACACCTACTCTAAAACTGACCACAAAATTGGAAGTAAATCACTCTTCAGTAAATGCAAAAGAACGGAAATCAAGCAGTCTCTCAGACCACAGTGCAATCAAGTTAGAACTCAGAATTCAGAAACTAACTCAGAACCACACAGCTTCATTGAAACTGAACAACTTGCTCTTGAATGTTGACTGGCTAAACAGTGAAATTTGGCAGAAATAAAGATGTTCTTCGAAACCAACGAGAATGAAGACACAACATACCAGAATCTCTGGGACACATTTAAAGCAGTCTCTAGAGGAAAACACATAGCAATAAGTGCCCACATGAACAGCAAGGAGCGGTATAAAATTGACAGCCTCTCGTCAAAATTGAAAAAGAGGATCAAGATGAAAAAAACTCAAAACCTAGCAGAAGACAAGAAATAACTAAGATCAGAGCAGAACTGAAGGAGATAGAGACACAAAAAACCCTTCAAAAAATCATTAAGTCCAGGAGCTGGTTTTTCGAAAAGATCAACAAAATAGACCGGTAGCCAGATTAATAAAAAAGAAGAGAAAATAACCCAATTGATGCAATAAAAAACGATAAACGGGATGTCACCACAGATTCCACAAAAATTCAAAACATCATCAGAGATTATTACAAACAACTCTGTACGCATAAACTAGTAAACCTAGAAGAAATGGATAAATTCCTGGACACTTGCATCCTCTCAAGCCTAAGCCAGAAAGAAGTCGAAACCCTGAATAGACCAATTACAAGGGCAGAAGTTGAGGCAGCAATTAAGAGCCTACCACCCAAAAAAAGCCCAGGTTCAGATGGGTTCACAGCCGAATTCTACCAGACATACAAAGAGGAGCTGGTACCACTCTTTCTGAAACTAATCCAAATAATCCAAAAAGAGGGAATCCTTCCCATATCATTTCATGAGACCAACATCATCCTGATACCAAAACCCGACAGAGATTCAACAAGAAAAGAAAACTTCAGGCCAATATCCATGATGAACATAGATGCAAAAATCTTAAATAAAATACTGGCAAGCTGATTGCAACAGCACATCCAAAAGCTTATCCACCATGATCAAGTAGGATTCATCCCGGGGATGCAAGGCTGGTTCAACATATGCAAATCTATAAACGT
>NW_016107344.1:10003691-10160983 GCF_001604975.1 Cebus imitator
CCAAAGGATTACAAATCGTTCTACTATAAGGACACGTGCACATGAGTGTTCATTGCAGCACTGTTTACAATAGCAAAGACCTGGAACCAACCCAAATGCCCATCAGTGATAGACTGGACAGGGAAAATGTGGCACATATACACCATGAAATATTATGCAGCCATCAAAAACGATGAGTTCGTTTCCTTTGTGGGGACATGGATGAACTCAGAAACCATCATTCTCAGCAAACTGACACAAGAGCAGAAAATCAAACACCACATGTTCTCACTCATAGGTGGGTGTTGAACAATGAGAACACATGGACACAGGGAGGGGAGCACTACATACTGGGGTCTGTTGGGGGGAAATATGGGAGGGACAGCGGGGTTGGGGAGTTGGGGAGAGATAGCATGGGGAGAAATGCCAGATATAGGTGATGTGGAGGAAGGCAGCAAATTGCACTGCCACGTGTGTACCTATGCAACAGTCTTACATGTTCTTCACATGTACCCCAAAACCTAAAATGCAGTTAAAAAAAATCTGTCTGGAAATGCGGCATCCACTTACCCTCTGCGCTTTCGCTGGGAACTGCAATCCTGAGCTGCTCTTAATGGCCATCTTGGATCAGTTGTCAGAACGTCTTTAACTTGACTGAAATCTTAAATTTTTCTGGAGGAAAAATAAACAAGTATATATAATTAAAAAAATAATAATTTCATAAAGGGAGAGGAAGGGTGCTTGCCCTACCCTATCAGATATTAGAATATTGCCATGGTTTGAATGTTTGTCCCCTCTAAAAGTTAATCATGAATGTGGCAATGTTGAGAAGTAGGGACACACAAGAACAGAAAACCAACACTGCATGTTCTCACTCATAAGTGGGTGTTGAACAAAGAGAGCACATGGACACAGGGAGGGGAATGTCACACACTGGGGCCTGTCAGGGGGTGGGGAGCTAGGAGCTAGGGGAGGGATAGCATTAGGAGAAATACCTAATGTAAATGACGGGGTGAGGATGCAGCAAATCACTAGGGCACATGTATACCTATGAAATGAACCTGTGCTTTCTGCACATGTACCCCAGAACTTAAAGTATAATAATAATAATAAAAGAGGGGATTGGGTTAAGACAGCTTTGTTCTCATGAATGAATCTATTCATAGGTAGATTAATAAATCAGTGGGTTAATGGATTAATAAGTTATCGTAGCAAGGGGACTGGTGGCTTTATGAAAGGAAGTAAGACCCTTCCTTTGTAATACCTTCTGCTGCCTTGGGAATCTGCAGAGTCTCCCACAGCAAGAAGGCCCTCACCAAATGCAGCCCCTCCCGCTTTACTCCTCAGCCTCTATAACTGTAAGAAAGAAACTCCTTTTCTTTTTAAATTTCAAAGTTGCAGGTATTCTGTTATAAGCAACAAAAAATGGACTAAGACATGCATATTCTATAACCTCAATAAATAAAAGAGTATGATATTAATGTAAGAACTGGCAATAAAAATCAATAGACACATATGACATGGACTAACGATCACTAATACTTGAGAACTCAGAATGTGGATGAACTTGGAGGACAGTGTTGAGCAAAATAACTTAGGCACATAAAGATAAACGCCCTGTATTCTCATTGACACATGGAAGCTAAAAAATATGATCTCATACCAGTAGAGAGTATAGTAGTGGTTACTAGAGGAAGGGAAGTATGTGGGGACGGACTATGTAGTAAGAGATTGGTTAATACAAAAGTACAGCTAGACAGGAAGAATAGGTTAAGTGTTCTATCACACAACAGGCTGACTACAGTTAACTTATTGTATGTATTCAAATAGCCAGAAGATTATGAATGTTCCCAACATGAAGAAATGATAAATGTTTGAAGTGATGAATGTGATAATCACCCTGATATAATCATTACACATGGTAAACATGTATCAAAATCTCACACCTTACCCCATAAATATGTACAATGTTGTCAATTAAAAATAATAGAAAAGGAAAGTGGATGCAATTCGATAGGCTGCTGGTGGACTGGCAAATTTAATTTCTTGAACTGGATAGTAGGTATCGACAAATAGTTGTTGATTTATTGTTTGTAACCCTAAGTGTGTCCGAAGTATTTATTATTATTTTTCTACTCCTGGGAGAGATTATGAAATGTTTAAAAAAAAAACAAACAGTGGGTAAAGGGGAATATTTAAGAAATTGGAAAAATTTGTCCTTTGGAAGAAAAAACAAGTTGGAGTTTTCATTGCATAGAGATTTCCAGATATTACCAGGATTTCCAATATTCTTCCTCTCTGTGGACATACTATGTTAAATCTCCTGAAACTGATAAGCAACTTCAGCAAAGTCTCAGGATACAAACTCAGTGTCCAAAATTCACAAGCATTCCTATGCACCAATAACAGACTTAAAGAGAGCCAAATCAGGAACGGACTCTCATTCACAATTGCTACAAAGAGAATAAAATACCTAGGAATACAACTAACAAGGAACGTAAAGGACCTCTTCAAGGAGAACTATAAACCACTGCTCAACAAAATGAGAAAGGATACAAACAGATGGAGAAACATTCCATGTTCATGGTTAGGAAGAATCAATATTGTGAAAATGGCCATACTGCCAAAAGTAATTTACACATTCAATGCTATCCCCATCAGGCTACCAATGACCTTCTTCACAGAACTGGAAAAAACCACCTTAAACTTCATATGGAACCAAAAGAGAGCCCGCATAGCCAAGTCAATTCTAAGCAAAAAGAATAAAGTGGGAGGCATCACACTACCGGACTTCAAACTATACTACAAGTCTACAGTAATCAAAACAGAATGGTACTGGTACCAAAACAGACATATAGACCAATGGAACAGAACAGAGGCCTTGGAGGCAACACAACACATCTACAACCATCCGATCTTTGACATACCTGACAAAAACAAGCAATGGGGAAAGGATTCCCTGTTTAATAAATGGTGTTGGGAAAACTGGCTAGCCATGTGCAGAAAGCAGAAACTGGACCCCTTCCTGACACCTTACATTAAAATTAACTCCAGATGGATTAAAGACTTAAACATAAGACCTAACACCATAAAAACCCTAGAAGAAAATCTAGGCAAAACCATCCAGGACATAGGCATAGGCAAGGACTTCATGACCAAAACACCAAAAGCATTGGCAACAAAAGCCAAAACAGACAAATGGGACCTAACCAAACTCCACAGCTTCTGCACACGAAAGAAGCAGTCATTAGAGTGAATCGGCAACCAACAGAATGGGCAAAAATTTTTGCAGTCTACCCATCTGACAAAGGGCTGATATCCCAAATCTACAAAGAACTAAAACAGATTTACAAGAAAATAACCCATGCAAAAGTGGGCTAAGGATATGAACAGACACTTTACAAAAGAAGACATACATGAGGCCAACAAACATATGAAACAATGCTCATGCATCACTGGTCATTAGAGAAATGCAAATCAAAACTACATTGAGATACCATCTCATGCCAGTTAGAATCGCGATCATTCAAAAATCTGGAGACAGCAGACGCTGGTGGCATGTGGAGAAATAGGAACACTTTTACACTGTTGGTGGGAGTGTAAATTAGTTTAACTATTGTGGAAGACAGCGTGGCGATTCCTCAAGGACCTAGAAATAGAAATTCCATTTGACCCAGCAATCCCATTACTGGGTATATATCCAAAGGATTACAAATCGTTCTACTGTAAGGACACATGCACATGAATGTTCATTGCAGCACAGTTTAGAATAGCAAAGACCTGGAACCAACCCAAATGCCCATCGATAATAGACTGGAAAAGGATAATATGGCACATATATACCATGGAATATTATGCAGCCATAAAAAACGATGAGTTTGTGTCTTTTGCGGGGACATGGATGAACTCAGAAACCATCATTCTCAGCAAACTGACACAAGAACAGAAAATCAAACACCGCATGTTTTCACTCATAGGCCAGTGTTGAACAATGAGAACACATGGACACAGGGAGGGGAGCATCACACACTGGGGTCTGTCGTGGGGGAAATAGGGGAGGGACAGTGGGGGGTGGGGAGTTGGGGAGAGATAGCATGGGGAGAAATGCCCGATACAGGTGATGGGGAGAAATGCCCGATATAGGTGATGGGGAGGAAGGCAGCAAAACACACTGCCATGTGTGTACCTATGCAACATCTTGCATGTTCTTTACATGTACCCCAAAACCTAAAATGCAATTAAAAAAAAATAGAAAAAAAGAAAAAACAAGTTAGAGTTTTCTTTGCCTAGAGATTTCTAGATATTACCAGTATTTCCAATATTCTCCCTCCCTGTGGACATTCTATGTTTTGCAGGGCTACATGTCACTTTGTAATCAACAAGCTCTGATTAATTAATCAGGAGCCAGTGAATGATTCTCCATGCTCTTTCCTCTGTTGAAGACAACTGTGTCTAGGAAGATGGAGCTCCAAATTTTGCAGCGGGAACTCATTTGGTAAGACTCTCATCTGATAATGTGAGAATTGGGTACAGAATGTGTACCCAATGAATGTGTGTCTCTAGCGTGAGAATTCACAAAGCAGATATTAATGTGCGCTGGTCACTATGGGTTGTATTTGATGAGTTACAAGAAAAACAGTTCTGAAAAGTATTATCTGTTTGCCAGCAAGAATGAAAGGAAATAGGTCAGATATTTGGGGTCTTTAATGAGTTGAAACAGTAATTGCTTTCAACACTAAATAGTAAAAGACAAAATGTTAAAAGACTTTAACATTGAGCCAATTACAAAAATAAAATATGATTTAGACTGCACTTTTACTTATTGAAAGGAATTAATTAGGTAAAATGCCTTAGGGTAAAGATCAAACTAAGGGCCTGAGGCCCGGTAACCTTTTCTATTGGAAAAATAGCTCAGGTAAAAGAGCTTAAGGGTTCCATTCTCACATCAAATCCAGATAGACTCAAGATATCTACCAGGTCTTCAAGCTGTGAAAGGTGTAGGCACAAGAGTGTAAAGAAATACAGATGATGTGGGAAGTGTATTAGGTAAAGAGTCATAGCTGTAATTATTGGCACATGGAATTAAGTGGAATCCAATAGATTAGAAAAACCAACAAAGTTTTAAGAGAGTTGTATTGCTTAAGAAACTGTGAGCCTGGACTAAAAGTGTTTGAGAGTCTAAAACATGGGTGTCCAATCTTTTGGCTTCCCTGGGCCACATTGGAAGAAGAAAAATTGTCTTGGACCACACATAAAATACCTAATTCTAGCAATAGCTGATGAGCAAAACCAAAAACCAAAAACCAAACCAAAACCAAAAAAAAAAAAAAAAAATCTCATAATTTTTTAAGAAAGTATATAAATTTGTGTTGGGCTGCCTCAAAGCTGCCCTGGGCAGCATGCTAAAATACCTATCGGGCCCTGGATAGGAAGTAGGTTAAAAAAAACACTTCATATTCTGTAAGATCCATTTTATATGAGCCTAAGAAGGGAGAAAGGAAAGGAAAATTATCTCCCTGAGGGTGGAGGCAGAAGACACAGAGAAAAAGAACCAAGTTGGGTCCTCCAAGAGAGCAGAGTCCAGGCCTGACAAAGGTAGGGGGCTCCAAAAATGTCTGCCTGGAAGGAATTCAGAATTTTTCAGGAACAGGGATTCCGGTTTCCTTTTTCAATCATGAGACGTGTAAGCGCCAGATAACTTGTTATTTCAGTTGCTAGGTTTCCAAAGCTATGGGAGCTACCTATAGACTTGACATAGAGAGTACAGTATGCAGTAAACCCTTTGTTTCCAACGATTCAACCAACTGTGGATGGAAAATATTTTTTAACAATCCAATAAAAACAATATAATAAAAAATAAATAAAACAATATAGTATTAACTATTTACATAGTATTTACATTATATTAGGTGTTTCAAGTCATATAAAGATGATTTAAGTATATGGAAGGATATGTATAAGTTATGTGCAAATTCTGCACCATTTTATATCAGTGATTTGAGCATCTCTGGATTTGATACCTATGCGGGTCCTGGAACCAAGCCCCCACGGATAGAGAGACACAACTATATCACTCAGAGATTTTGGATTCTGGGCTTTGAGCTCAATGCCATGACTGAGGAAGACCTTGGGGTTATCTCTCTTAGAGGAGAAGTTGGAGTTGGTATAACTGTCATACATATCTGTGCCAAAGGAAGACTGCACTGAATATTTGGAGAAACAAAATGGTAAATTGTGGCAGGTACTACCAGTCCTTAGCAGTGTTTCCAGTACTCCTTTTTCACTCCTCTATTCAGTAGGCTGGGGCTAGATGACTGGTCTCATAGTCAGATGTGTCTATCAGGAGGCCACGCATGATTTCCTGGCCCAAAGTACATGAGAACTGATGGACCCATTTCCCACATTCTCCTCCTCTTTCACAGTGAACCCAAAGCTTTGGGATGAGACAGGGATGCCATAAGATTGAAGTACTCTGAAAAACTGAGAGTAAAGGCTTATAACAGGTAAAAGCACAGTCCAAATTCTTAATTAGTTTTTTTTGTTGTTGTTGTGAAGGGCATCTGTCCAAAAACTTTCAGGACACACATGGACTTTACATGAGCAAGAAAAAAAGTGTCTGTTTAGACACTGAGATGCTAGTGCTTTTGATAATATAGCCTGATCTCAATCTCTTGACCTCCAGCCTGGGTAACAAGAGCGAAACTCTGTCTGAAAAAAAAAAAAATATATATATATATATATATATATTGCCTGATCTCATAGATACATTTATCTTAGACCATTCTGTGCTAAATACATACATTGACACAGACAAACATACATGCCTACATATCTAATGGATTAGTTAAAAGAAAGTACATTTCAACCTTTAAACCAAGAAAATATAAGTAAATATTTAACATCTCAAATGAAGACTTTCTACATATAATCTAGTGAAAGACAACATAAGTGAAAAAGTGGACCTGACTACTTGCAAATAACACTTTTGCATATGAGAAATATCAACAACTAAATGAAAATTAATGACATGTGGGGAAAACATTTTTTTTTTGCAATAGAGGGTTTATGACCTTATATATAAGAAGCTGTTAAAAATGAGTATCTTAAAATATCAGCATCACACATACACACAGAAAGACAAATAATTTAAACATAATTCTTCCAATTTATGAAAGCTGAAATACAGACAGATGCCTTCCAGAGTCATCAGAATTTGAACCAGTGATGGGGAGCACATATGCATTCCTGTCCAATTAACAGTCATAGAAGATTGCCTGAACTGCCCCTGGGGTGTGCATATGCACCCTGAAAATATTTGACATACCAGAGCATACTTGGATGTGTATATACATATTTATGAGAAATGTGAAAATGGTTTTAGATTTTAATATGTTTCTATATGTCCAATTTTAAGCACTAACAATTTTTAAAAATATGGAAATATTATAAACATTTGTGTGAGGCAAGAGGAATATTGTTATGTCTTCTAGTTACAAACCATAGGATCCTAGAGATAAAAATGAACATTCCCTAAAGCTCCCATTTAAGAAGTTTTTGGTTGATGGCATGACCCTTGAAGGGACTGACCTCCTGAGAGAGTTGCTCATAAATAATGGTTACTTTTTATGATATAAATATTTTTGAAGAACAGCTAAAGTCTTCATTAAAAAAGCATTATGCTCCTATGAGATTTCCCCATCCCTAAGATTAATATCACAGTTGTGGAGACCTAAGTACTTTTTTATCTTACAATTGTGCATGAAGAATTATTTTGTGCAGTGCCATAGGTTAAATGCATATCATGAAATTCACTTTCCTCCTGATTGCTGTTCCTGTCACTTAATTCAATGAAAGCCCACGAAAATACGGTATGACTCAGAATACTGGAGCTGTGGCTAAGCAAGAAAAGTTCATTTAAAATTGATTTTCTTTCAGGAATCCTTGATATTCTTCATTCCAATTGTTCACCTCTACTGTAGGGCTCAGTAAACACTTAAGGAAGTTGCCGTACACTGCAGCCTGCCGGAGACATGAAGGAATGTACAGGAGGATAATCACAACATCATCAACCCAATTCTCCAAGGTAGCTGGCCAGTAATGCTGTTCTAATTGAATAACTTATCCACAGCTATTTCCCCTGGGGAAGCCGAAGGCTCAGCCTCGGCAAAGAGGCAGATGGTGCCGCATATACAATGAAACCTGTAATTTTCTCTCGCCATTGGCCATGTTAACAGTGGGCTGTTTCTGCTTATTCCTCGACATTTTATTTTAATAGTCCCTTCCCAAATTATAATGTACCATGAAGCAGCCAAAGATGGATTCAGTGATACATATCATATTTAATTTATCATACCTCTAGCTCACTGAACAACTCACTTGGTAGTCAGCAGCAGTTATATGTCAGGGACAGGTGCAAGCTGAGAAGAAAGCAACAGAAAGGGACCCAATTAGAGCCAAAAGGGGAGATGAGTCTTCAGGGTGGCATGGCATTCATCAGCAGCAAAGTGTGCAATATCAAACGCCTTCTAATTCTCATTTTTTTAAAACAGTAATTTGCCATAGAACAGGCACACCCAATGTATTTGGGAAGACAATGGGAAGGCTCTGTTTTCTGCTATAAGACTGATTCAACCAGTTGGATCTGGAAGGGGATAAAGGGCTGTGTGGCTGCTTGATTTTCATTGTCTAGTGGCAGGCAAAGTTGGAAAAGAGAGAAGTGCAGACTCTAAAGGCAAGCAGCGACAGCTCATCAGCGGTCTAACAACACGACAGATGACAGGCCCAGAGGCATACCCAGGGCCGCCAGCCCATCAGCCTGCGCAGGATGCCAGAGAGCAGCTGCAGCAATGGACGAAGATCACCCAGACTTGAAGGCTTGGGTCCTTGCTAAGACCATAGAGTCTTTGTGCTTTGGAAACAGCACTCCATACAGAGACCCCTTCCTAGAAAAGAGTGAAAAGAAACCAAGGTGGGATGGACACAAAGGAAGGAGACCATGCTAATATTCTTGTGCAATGCGTCCTGGGCAGAAACTATGTCATAAAGGATGTTCTATTCTGCAAAGCCACGTCTGTCTGTGGTTTGCCTCAGAGGAGGGACCTTTCATAGCTGTAGTGAGTAAGGGGGCCCTTGCTGATGTTATCAGATATGCCAAGGCACAGAAAAAAAGCACTGGAGGTCACAGGGTGGCTCGGGTCTGCCTGTGGTAATTGAAAACAGGTGATGAGATTGGGGTGATTTTATTTTGGAAAAGTAAATTAGTGCTGCACCACTCTGACATGGCTAATTCATGAAGCCTCTGGTTTGTATTACACACCCAACATGCCTTTCAGAAAGAAATGACACAACAATTAATGTGTCAAATAATAATGTGCCACTCAGAGAAAGATAATTGTACCCAGCGTCAGGTAGTTATTAGGTCAGAACAAATGCTCATCCTTTCAAAGGCAACAGTGTCTATTCACTCTGGCAGCCTACTGTAAGTACAGTACTGTGTTGATAATCACAGAGGCTGAAGCCAGGAACACTGGGTTTTATCTGATTTTTCTCCATTTGGAATTATACTCTGATGATTCCCTAAACAGCAAACTCAGTCATGTGAAACACAAATGAGTGTGATGAAAGACAGATTGTTATACTGGAGGAGAGGCTGTCTCTGTCTGTGCTTTTCATATAATATAGAGCATGAGGACTGTTCCAAAGAAGGTTTGAGCATATGTAACAAAAACTATCAGACCTGAGTTTGCTCATGTGTAAATGATAGTCTTCCCTTCTGCTGATTTAATGCATGAGGACATCAATCAGTCACATCATGGCCTCAGAAGTCCTTGTCCAATTTCTGGTGCTGTAACTTACTCGATGTGGGATTTGAACAAGTCATTTAACCTCACTATGATTCTGTTTCCTCATTTGAAAAACAGAAATAGAAGAGCCAGCTGTATATTTAGTTCCACATCTGTTGGGAGGTCAAACAAGAAAGGACATGAAAAGATGTTTGTAAATATAAAGAACCCATGTAAATGTAAGACATTAGTTTATTAATGCTCCAGATTAATTCATGTTCGGTGAATGATAAAATGTGATGTCTTTTGAACAGAGACAGTTTTACTAAGAAAAATGCCTAAGAAAAATTAGGCAATGGCTTCTGTCCTTACAAATGGAGAACTTCATAATCAATGGAGGCTCTCAAAACCACCTGCCCAAGACTGAACTAAATACTTCATTCAACCAAGAATGAGGAACTGAAATACATGATTATTATATATGGGTATCCTTCTGTTTCATCTACTGAGGCACACTTGTGATGAGATGTAAAAATTAGCCATCTTCAGAAGGAGAAACACTGTATTTGGGGGTATTTCTTCTGGACAGACAATTGGCCTTGTTATTGTCAAAAGCTATTTAAAATAAATAAAACACCATTTTATGCTATATAAAATATTCAAAGCAACGATGTTTCAAGGTATAGCTTCCATACCTTGTCCTCCCATGAAGATGCATTCTCAACTGATATCTTTCATAAAAGAAAAATTTGCAGTGTGGTATTTGACCTTGCATAGCTTATGACTGACATTCAAAGAAATCTTGCTAGGAAAAAAAAAACGAATATATAACAAACAAATAAGAGTTGGTGACTTAGCCTGTTGAAAACAGACACTTTGCTAATTTGGATTAAAGAATATAGGTATGACTGCTCTAACATCATATAAATGCTGCCAAAAAACTCTTGTATTCTGCAAAAGAATACCTAAAAACAAACAGAGCTGACAGGCAAATACAATTGGCTGTGTGAGCCCCACTTGAATTTTTTTTATGATTCTATCCTGAAAGTGATATTCCATATTTCCATCTTTAGATACTTAATAAAAGTAAATCACTAAGTCCAATCCACCTCAAGGGGAGAGGGATTAAGAGAGAATTGGGGGGCTATCTTCTATCTTTGAAGCCACCTCTTAAAGGTAAAGGAGTGTTTAAGGAAGAGAAGACAACATAAATGGAGACGCCCAAGAGTTGGTTCTTAGGATCATTTGATAATGGCAGCCACAGAGTGAGGCAGTGGCAATAAGAATGAACAATCCAGCATAAGCCTTGTCCTCTCTTCCTGGAGGACAGAGGGAGGTATTAGCAGTGGGCTTAGGTTTTAAGTGTGAATATAAGTAATTCAAAACCTAAGCTGTTGGAATTCTAAATTATTTTGAGCTTTAAAGGAATGTGATTATGAGGCCTGAGTTACATGGCAGGCAGCTGCAACCTAACAGCAGCTGTATACTGTGCTCCTCTGATTATAGATTAGCTTTCTTCCTTACCTACGTTGTTTTTGTAAAATGCTGTAAATGACTACAGGGCACCAGGGAAGACTCCTTCCCTCTTCACCGTTGATCTTCATTAGAGATTAACTTCCCTCTTACCTTTCTCACACAAAGACCTCATAGCTATCACACTGTCTCAGGATGGAATGTTAAGTACACTTTCACTGTAGAAAGAACATGAAAGCAAACCCTATGGAAAAGAAAACAAACTAATTAAATTGTTGTAACTCATAAACCAGACTTGTGTATAAAATGTGATAACCTTACTAAACATCTTTGTTTTTTGCCTATATAAGCAAGAACTTAGCTTTCGTCTTTGGGGCACTGACCTCGTGTATCTGGAGTCTGTGTCTCCTGGATGCCAGTCCCCAGGTTTTCACTCAAATAAACTATTTAAAACTGGATTCTGATCCTTTTGATTATTCCAGGTTGACAGAAGCAACTTGGGAGGAGTGGGGCAGGTCAGAGTCTCTTGAATTGTTTGGTAATTCCTGGCATAATTCTAAGGTATAAGCCAGCTGCTCTTTTGTCGAGTTAATCCCTAGAAAATGATCATTTTATTAAATATATGTACCATTTTAAAATAGCAAATAGTGATATGAAGGATGATTTTCTTAGACCTGATCATCTCTTTCAGGCTTTGTGGTACTTCTGTTTGCTATGAAAAACTATCCCAGAGAGTTAGCCACTGTTTTGAGGTCCCTACGTCAGGTCTTGCTCCCAATAATCATCCCCTATTCCCTGAGATTTTCACATTTCCTCCTACTGCTGAGGAGATCTTTATAATATTCTGGTTTCTTGTTTCAACTCCACTGATTTTTATTTCCTCCCCAGTGCCTTTATACATGTTCATAGGACCATGGCCATATATATTGTCCATGAATGATGCTTGGGATAATTCCAATTCCAGCGCCCTACCCCAGACAATTAATTCAGAATCTCTGGTTATTCTAATGCGCAGCCAGGATTGAGAAACCCTAATCTCCAAAATCTCAATTTTAAGCATCCTATCCATTAGCCAATAGTTTCTACTCATTCTCATTCAAACACCCACCCCCTATTTCAATTACTTTTTAACCTTATCATGACCTCTAATCCATTGACACTTTGACAATTCATCTCTCTTCTCTTGTCCTCACATTTTAGGTACTACACTATAGTTTGACACTACATAGCCACTTCTATTCAGGGTTCATAATATCCTGATCATTCTATTTATTATGCTCACCTCACAAAATTTCAACTTTGGTTAAATTAACTACCCACTTAGTTCATGTTGGCATTCAAGCAGCAGAATATTGCCAAGGAAAATCACACAAATAGGTAGAATGGTCTTATTTCAAATTATTATCAAAAGTGCATATGGACCCTTGACATTGCGAGATGTCTCTCTAACTTCCCTGATTCTTCTAGATGATTATGACATACCACCTCTATAGTGGGTTGAATGGTGTCCTCCAAAATACGGCCGAGTCCTAACTCCCAGTACCTGCGAATTTGACCTTTTGGGAAAATAGGGTGTTCTTACAGGTATAGTTAAGGATCTCAGAATGAAATGATCCTAGATTTAGGGGGTGCACTATATACAATGACAAGTGACCTTATAGGAGATAGGAAAGAGGCCCAGGGAAGAATCCCATGTGAAGACGTTGCCACAAACCAAAGGATGCCAGTAGCTACCAAAGACTGGGAGAGACAAGAGACGATTCTCCCCCCAGAGTCTTCAGAGAGGGCATGGTCCTATCAACACCTTGATTTTGGACTTCTGGCTTCTAGAACTGTCACAGAATAAATTTATATTGCTTTTTATATAGCCTCCCAACCTATGGTAATTTGCTATGGTGGGAAACACATACAACCTTTCATCTCGAAACTAATCCCTTCTCTTTCTCTCACTCCCCACCTTTGCCCCTACTCCCTGGATGAGTTGTTTTTATTATTAAAATAGCTGCAATCACATGAAAACAATCTCTTGTTCCCACCAACCCCATATACCCACCTGCATTTGCACACACCATCTGCCTTTTCTTGCCTTGGGGTTCCTCTTCTATCAAAGGACCCCTGTCCAATAATCTTTTTTATTCAGCTATTATTGGGTGCAAAAGTAATTACAGTTTTTGCCATTGAAAGTAATGGCAAAACTACAATTACTTTTGCACCAACCTAATATTCCCAGTTACCCCTCCTCTGTCCTGTACTGTCATCAGTTGTCTACAAAATCATTTCTGTTGGCTTAAAAACATGCCTTGAAGTGTATGTGTGTGTGCGTGTTTGTATATGTACATGCTTTTGACCTTGACTTCATACCCCTTTCCAAATATTGTTTATTTTTCTGCTCCCCTGACAGTTACATTCCTCAAAAGAACTGCTCATATTGACTGTTTCTACTTTCTTACTTCCCTTTTCTGTCCAATATACCTTGATCAAGTTTTTCTTTCTACCACTTCGCTGAAAGACCTCCTATAATGATCTGTAATGTCTTGCATTTTGCTAAACCCAATGGCTAACTCTGTTTTCATTTTACTCAAACTTGCAGCAGTTGACAAAATTCACCGCTCCCTCCTGCCAATTCCTGCATCAGGCATTTGTCAATCTTAACTGTTATTATTGCTATGACAAGGTGAAATAATTGGGGAATGACATTTTCGAGGGGCTGGTGATTCTGACTCTTGTCTTTGTGCTTTTTGGTGTGTCTATTTAAAGCTTGATAGAGGGCTTGGGATTGATTATTTTGTTTTGCTTTTATTACAGTCATGTTCATGGACCAAATGTTCTAGGAACCAAAGGACATTTACATATGGCCTGCAAAGTCACAGTCTAGGACCAAAATAATTTAAGCAAAAATGGAATCTCTATTAGCAGGGGTTCACTGATAAGACATAAACATAAATTAAGATTGCTAAATACTGTAAATAAGCAAATTTTCTAAACTTTTCACATCTGTTATGCTTGTTTTTCTGTTTTAGTGGCAGATAAAGAATGTAGAGGGATTCCATGCCAGTTCTCACAGTAAGATCTTAAGCTGGGAACATATAGCTTAGTATCCAAAGTAGGGCTGCCCTATGGATGATTTTATGATGCCAGATGTGAGAGGAGACAATCTTGTTTAACACGAATGTTTCCAAGTATTGTCCTGAATATGACAAATGAAGACTGGTGGGAATCCAGATTAGTACTCAGAGGGAGCAGGAGTAGAAGGGCTGCATGAAGGTGATTTGTGTCTTTGCTCATGAATGTGCATGCTCCCCAGGGAGAGTGGGAAAAGGCTAAAGCAAACAATGAAGAAAGAAAAAGAGAGAGCGAGAGAGAGAACACAACAGCCACTGGCCACCAACAGACAAAGAAATTGGTGTTTACATATCCCTGTTCTTTTTCCTTCCTGGAGGGATAATGTTCACTATATTTTCCCCATGGGACTAACGGGCTTCTCCAAGTGACCACTGTGGAGGCTGACTGACTATGCTCTTCCCTACTCTCCTACTCTGCAAACAACGTCCTTTCTAAAGTTCTTGTTTTTCCCAAATAACTTCATGCATGCAAAGTGTTGTTTCAGGGTCTATTATGGAGGCATGAATTCTAAGACACGTAAATAGTTAGATGTCCTGGTACCAGAAGAGGGTTAAATATGCTATGGGTCAAAATTCAAATGTTAAAATTCTACCTAGCAATACTTCAGAATGTGACCTTATTTGGAAATGGGGTTGTTTGCAGATGTAATTAGTTAAGATTAAAGTGGACCAATAATTCAGTAGAACTGGAGTCCTTATAAAAAGGAGAGTATTTGGACACAGAGATAGACATACACACTGGAAGAATTCCATGTGAACACAAAGGCAGAGATCAGAGTGGCTATGTGCTGCATTGTATATCCCTAAAATCTTTACATTGAAGCCTTAACCTTTGAGGTGACTGTATTTGGAGACAGGTCCTATATGGAAGTAATGAAGGTTATTTGAGTTCATAAGGGTGGGGCCCTAATCCCTAATTACATCTGCAAACAAGGCCATTTCTAAATAAGGTCACATTCTGAAGTAGTGCAAGGTACATTTGAATTTTGACCAATAGCATGTATATACCCTCTCCTGGGTCCAGGACATCCAACGGTTTAGGTTATGTCTCAGTATTCACACCTCTTTAGTTCTTTAAAAGATCAGTGTCCTTAACAGAAGAGACATTATAAAGAGGGGGTTCTCTCTCTCGTTTCCTGCCCCACAGCTATTCTACTACCACGTGAAGACACAATGAGATGGTAGCCGTCTACAAGCCAAGCACACAGCTCGCATCAGAAATGGAATCAACCCACACCTTGATCCTGAGACTTTTCAGTCTCCAGATCTGAGAGAAATTTATTTCTGTGGTCTAAGCCACCCAGTCTGTAGTATTTTGTTCTGGCAGCTTGAGCTGACTAATGCAAGGGTGATAAGCCTACAAGCCAAGAAATGCCAAAGATTGCCAGAAGACCACCAAAAGTTAGGAGACGGACATAGTACAGAGGTCACGCACGGCCTTCAGAAGGAACTAATCTTGCTAACACCCTGATCTTGGACTTCTAGCCTCAGAACTGTTAGACAATACGTTTCTGTTGTTTAAGCCGCCCGGTTTGTGGAACTTTGTGATAGCAGCCCTACTAGTTAATACAACACATAACTGAAAGGTCATAGTGGTGGACAGACCTTAGACACTCTCTGTGGCCTTCAGCATGACTGGGCCTGCATTTAGTGCATTATCTACAAGAAAGCCAGAAACTGGAGTCAGATCTTAAACCTATTCCTGAGGAGAGGATGTATGTCTGTGGTAGCATAGACTTCAGCTGTTTGCTTTTTTTTTTCCCATTACCCCGTCCCCTCTTTTCATATGTGGGGCATTTATCTTATTATTTATCAATTAGCAATTGGTATATGGAAATAACAGGACTTAGGAACTACAGCAAATTTTGATAAGCAAATCTTTTACTTTCTTAAAAAACATAGAAATAAATTTGATGCTCACATTGAGTCTGATTTCCTTGACCTTCAGGGAGAGCTAATCGAAAATCAAACTTTTAAAGAACCCCCCTCTACACACAAAAATAAAATGTTAATTAAAACAATTAATATAAATAAATAATTGAGGTTCTGCAGCAGAAAAAGCCTTGGAATCGGGACCAGAATATTTGGATTCTAAGACTTAACTTTGCTTTACCAGTCAGGTAAATTTCAAAAGTCAATCTCCTTTCCTTAGAGCCCCTTTTCTTCATCTAGACAATGATGAGACAGGACTTGGTTACCTCTAAAGCACATAGGCTTTTTACAACTCCAGTATTCCTCTGATTTTTGTGATTCATTCTCACCTGTGCCAGGCTTTGCTCCTGGCAGGAATGGGGACCATGAAACTGATGAAGCCATGGAGTAAAACCAGTTGGGATCGAAATCTCTGGCTCTCCTGCATAATTCACATCCCAGGCCCAACCAACATAAATGCATTTGCCAGTAATGACCTTGTGGAGACTTTTCAAATGCTGAACATTTACACTCCTAGCTTTTTCTCATTATTATTTTCAGCCTCACTGCATGTTTTGTTTCAATCTGTTTTAAAAATTGTTTTGGAACACTTTCTGTTACTAGAAATGTTGACAGTATTGGCAATCATGGTAACATTCTCTCCCACACTGATTTAATGTGGAGTTAGCCTCTTTCCAGAGCATTTACCTAGTGCAGATGTGTGAGCTCTGTTTTTCTCTGATTCCAAAATCAGTTTTTCTCCCTTTAGATGCAATGGCCCAAAGAATTGATTGGGACTTGAGTAGTCTCCCTTCTAAGGTTCTATGACTCTACTATCATTAAAAATAATTGTGAAATAAAAGTCTATGTTCACTGTAGTTCCGTAAAAACATAGTCTTTCATCATTGTTAGATTTGTCAGCATTAGAATTAAGAGAAGTAGATCAAACCAATGACATGGCAGAGACTTCATGAATGAGGTAGAGTTGGTTTGAGTCTTAAATGGGTTTTCTATTTAAGGACAGTAACGGAGGAAGCCATTACTGAAGAAGAACGAACATGAGCAAAACTGAAATGAGAAAGGTACAGGCCATATTCCAAGACATATCCAGCTCTTTAGTTTGGGCCAGATTAAAAAGGACCTTAAAGTAACTACTGAATTGGTTTTCTTTTGGGGTGATGAAAAACGTTTTGGAACTAGTGTAGAGGTGCTGCTTGTATACCATTGTGAATGTGCTAAATGCCATTGAGTTGTTCATTTTAAAATAATTTCTTTTATGCGTTGTAAATCATACCTCAAAAAAAAAAAAAGAAAGAAAATGAAAAAAAAAATGAAGAAAAAAACCTTCAAAGGCAAGTCCTGTATGTGTTTCTGCTTAATCTGATGAGCAATGTAGGCCTTTGAAGTCTATGGAAGCTGAGAAGTCACATGATCAAAAAAACAAAGAACATAGTAACAATTTAGGGGATGGATTGAATGGGGAGATACATGAGGTGGACAGATTAGCTACATGGTTATTAAAATAGTCTACCTGGTAGCTTAAAACTCAGTTATCTTTTCATTGAATATGTTTTTGTGCAAATTTCTAGACCTACATAAAGTTAGAGAAAACAGTTTAATAAATTGCACATATATATCACTCAACTTCAATAATTTTTAACATTTATCTAAGCTGATTTTATCTCCCACTGCTCTACCCTGCTCCCAACTCACCTCTACACACATTTTGCTTCACTTTGTTCCCTGGAGTACTTTTAGGCAAACTCTAGACATCCTATCATTTCACTAGAAACAATCAAACAAACAAAACTTCAGAATACATGTTAAACTTAGAAGGACATTTTTCTTTCTCCTTTTTCTTCTTCCTATTATGATACAGCACATCTAAGAGAAACATGGGCAAATTTTAATACCATCCAATGTTTTCCTGATTGTATCAAAGATAAATCTGAACAGTCAGGTTGTTCTAGTTATATCTAAATGAGGACCATATATGGCATGTAGTCATTATATTTCCTAAAGGTTTTTTTTTTTTAATCCTACAGTTAGCATCCTGATCTTGTTTTGTGTATGCTATTGATTTGTTGGAGAAAATGTGTCATTCATCTTGCTGAATCCTCCACATTCTGAGTGTGGCTGCTTGTTGATGGAGGATTCTGTCTTGGGCCAGTGGAAACCAACTTCACATTGGATCTTGTTTCCTATTGATGTGCAAGTGGTACTGAGAGACAATAATCAAGGACCTGGAGTGCTCATTGTTATTTGTTGTCATTACTTCTAGGCATTTTTAAGAAAACAGAGCTAAATATATATGCGTTTACAAGAAAAAAGTGAATTTCTAGTAATATTTACAACCATATTTAAAGTAGCTTTTTTTTTTACTTAATTTTATTGGTTGAATGTTTGTATATATTATCTCATGATGAAAAATAGTAGCTTTTAACTTAATTAAATTATTTATAAAAGAGTTTTGAAAAATGGTATTAATATATTATTCCTACTAACAATAAGACTACTGAAAGTGGCTTGAATTTTCATTGTCAGGAGCTGTTTTTGATATCCCATTTTTCAAATCACTCACATTGGTGGTATATCAATTTCTTTTGACTTTCTTGGCAAATGCTTGTCAAAATTGTCTCCCCATTTCCATACCTATTATCATTGTCCTAATTCAGTTTATCAATTCTTCTCGATCAGATTATTTCAATGGTCTCATAATCTGTCACTCTCCATCCCAACCTCCCCTTCCAAGATATTTTCTACATTGTGTCAGAGGTATATTTCTAAAGCACATATTTGATCAAAACAAACAAGGAAAACAAACCAAACTTCAACAGCATCTCATTATCTGCTCAATGAACTCCTGACTCCTTTCCCTGCAGTTAAGGTACTACTCTGCAGGGTAATGCGAAATCATCAGTCCTCACAGACTACGGCTTTCAGAACTCCTCTTAAGACTTCTGCCCCTGTGGATACAGAGCTCAGCATTCCTGTGCATCCACTATAGAATGTCCTATATATAGGAGAGACAGTAAAAGGGACTGATATCACAAGGCCTGGAGAAAATAACTTAAAAATATCTTGTTAGATGTATCTCCCTTTTTTAAATCCTTAAGTTTCTTTTTGACTTTTTTTGATATTTTTCCCTCCTTTGACCCTTGTTCCAAACATATTTAATCTCACTGACTCCTCTGACATTTTTTCTTGAATTTTAAAAAAATGGAAACACATTTTATCTCCTCCCTTTTACAGAATAATTATTTCTCAGTTCACACCTTGACACTTATATCTGCAAATCTATTAATACATGTAGTAAAACAATGATATTTCCCAATAATAGGACTTATTATCCTTACAGTTGAGCAGACATATTCTATGGATTAAATACATCTTTTTCCTTTTTGTCCACTTCTATGGCTTCTTTTTATTTTACATAGCTAGTTGCTCAGATACGTAAGTGTCCTCTTTTTTTATTTAACACAAGGTTTATTCCAAATTGCCTTGCCTATGTTTTATTCTAAGATTATCCCACATTCCAGTGAGGCAACTCATTTACTTTTTTCTATTTACTTTTATGATATTAAAACTTACCTAATTGGACTGCATTTTCCCATCATACCTACCAACTGAAATCCCAGTCAATGATTCAAAATTCTGCTTATATGCCATCCTCTTTATGAATTTTTTTCCTGTTCTGATTTTAATCTAGCACTGTCTTCTGAGATTTCAAGAAGAGTTAATCTATGCCCCACTTAGGTCATTTACGTTATTGTGTCTGGAATTACATTTGACTATGTCCACATATGTCTCCATTATGAGGGTACATTTTTGCCCTGGGGAAGACTTAATTTTATTCACATTAAGGTTATCTAGCAATTTAATAAATTATGTGTTGAAACAAAGAATGCAACTTACTATTACCCAGATTTAGATAACCAGATATCATCTATATTCCCATTATGTCTTTTGAAATTCAATAATGACCCATAGTAAAGAATAATGTAAAAGGACAGGAAACTTTTCTGAGAACGCAGTGCATTTTATAGATATTTTATAGATCTTCTTTCTAGAAAAGCAGCATATTTCCCACATTTTGCAATCAATTGCATCATTGCACTTGTCTCCTTCTGGTGCCTCAGTGGAGCTAGAGAACTAGTGTTCCCCATAGTATTTCTATTTCCATGTCTGGGCTGTTTAACTCTTCCCTGTGTTCTGTGTATTTAATTGTTCCTCCGTTTGTAATTAGTGTGACTCCTGACAGTTCCTGAAGATAATTCCATTACAAAAGGAGAGTTTATGTATTGGAAAAATGTGTTCCACCCAACAAACTATAGATATGCATTACAGACCTGAATCTTATTGAATCCTCACCGAAGTGTGTGTATGTGTATGTGTGAGTGGTGCACTGCTAGGCATTGTCATTCATGTCAGGTACTCAGACACAAATAAAACAAAGCAGAACCAGTTGGTACCTGAGAAAGTGTGGCTTATGTGCAGATGTGCAAAAAAAAAAAAATTATGCATAAAATAAACTGTTAATAAATGTAATTATTCCAATGTTTTCCCTTGTAAGTCTTCTCCTCAGGGAACTATGAAAAAGCCAGATGCTGATCTGGGAAATGTCCCAGAATTATTCTTTTGAAAAATATTAACACTCCATTACAAAAGGTCTTGCCAGAAATTATATTGAAACTCAGTTCCTGATGACTATAAATGTTTAGAAGCAGCAATATATTGGAGCAAAACTTGCAATTTGAGGGTGAACATTATATAATTGATTAGGAAAAATGTGAGCTTTGAAATTGTCTTTAAATATAATTCCACTTCCAATAGTACAGATGGACCTCTTCCTGTGATTGGAGGTGAAAGCGTCTTCTGAAACCTTCCTCTCACTAGTTAGACACGAGAGAGGTGCTGTTGGCATAGTTCTTGGCATGGGGTAACTGCCCCAGTCACACTACTCCTTCTGGGGCAGCTGGCACGGTTGGTAGTAAATCCACTGTTGCTGCAAACCTCAGATCCCATGCAAACTGTAGCATCATCTCTATCTGCTAGGCTTTAGTGAATTTGTAAATTTGATTTGATTCAAAGGTGTAGAAAAGAGGATACCATTTCTCCTTTCTTGCTAAAGGTAGAAGAACTCCCCTGTGATCATACTGCTATGATGCCAAAGGTGGGGCAGGAATAGTGCTGAAACACACCTGTTATTTTATGGAAGTTCAGCACTCAGTGTTTTTGCAATGGCAATTATAACATTTGGTTTAGTGTCCTGACATAGTGAGAACTTACAAATGCTTTTTGGGATTAGAAGATATGTTTGAAGTTTGAATGAATACCATTGACTTACATAATGGAATAAAATGATAACATCAAGCTTCAGTGCCAGGGGAGAGCTTGGGAGCGAAACTTTTCTTTTTTTCTTTTATTTTTTTGACACTTTTATTTTTTTTGCTTATTATTATTTTTAATTATACTTTAAGTTTGGGGTACATGTGCAGAACATGCAGGTTTGTTACACAGGTATACATGTGCCATGGTGGTTTGCTGCATCCATCACCCCGTCATCTACATTAGGTATTTCTCCTAACACTATCCTTCCCCTATTCCCCTACTCCCTGCTATCCCTACCCTATCCCCCATCCCCCAACAGGCCCTGGTGTGTGATGTTCCCCTCCCTGTGTTCATGTGTTCTCATTGTTCAACACCCACTTATGAGTGAGAACATGCCGTGTTTGGTTTTCTGTTCTTGTGTCAGTTTGCTGAAAATGATGGTTTCCAGCTTTATCCATATCCCTGCAAAGGACATGAAGCCACCCCTTTTTACGACTGCATAGTATTCCATGGTATATATGTACCACATTTTCTTTATCCAGTCTTTCATTGATGGCCATTTGGGTTGGTTCCAAGTCTTTGCTATTGTGAACAGTACTGCAATAAACATACGTGTGCATGTGTCTTTATAACAGAATGATTTATAATTCTTTGGGTATAAACCCAGTAATGGGATTGCTGGGTCAAATGGTATTTCTGTTTCTAGATCATTGAGGAATCACCACACTGTATTCCACAATGGTTGAACTAATTTACACTCCCATCAACAGCGTAAAAGCATTAGGGGTGGAACTTTTCAAATAACAGGACAGAAGACTTCTAGTGACAGTGGCCCTATGCACACTGGCACCAGATCTGTGCTATAGAGTAAAGGAATTTATAGTATAGTATGGTTTGACTCCACACTAAAGGATCAAAACGTAAGGGGTAAGCATTATAATATGTCTATAAGATGGGATGGGATGATATGTCCAACTCTGTTTTCCATTATGCAATAGAAACATATGCGTGGAAAGAATGTTTTCAAAACAGTAAGAAAGCTAGAGTAATATTCATGCAAGATGAACTACCTGGTTTTTATTAAGAACTACCCACCCGCTAAATCACCTTGGGTTCTATGTAGTAGAGTTGGCTTGCAGGACAAACCTAGTTGCTTAATATGTTTAGAAAAATGTACCATTTAGATGAAGAAAAAAATTAAATATTCAAATGTATGAGTGATTTCACTCTGAAAAACATGAAGGCTGTTTTTGTCATGGGGTGATTTAAACTACATCTGACCCAGAGCCATTCTTAAAAGTATGTGGTGAAGGAGGCCAATCCTGATTAATTACACAGAGGATAACAACAAAAAAAATTGTGAACTTAAAAAAAAATCAAGCTTAGAAGGAGAGATTTTTAACTATTGTATAACTACTCCTATTTAGCACAAAAGAAGAATTTCAACTTCAGGATGATATGCACTAGATGCCAGAGTGAACCATGAGTAATTTCCCTGGTGAACAAACTTAGGACTGAGAGAAAAGATAAGAAAGTTATGCTTCCTCTGAATTATCAGCCCACATCTTTTAAATCTGCCCAAATTGAAAATATTTGTATACTGTTGAGATGTTGGGCTAAGATTACCTGAGTTTGCCCTTTTTATGTTTCTAAAGAATTGGTTGTTTTATAATTTGCCATGCAGTAGTGCATTAAATTTGCTTGTACATCTTCTTTGTCTAAGAAGCCATCATGTAGTTAAAGGAAGAGTCTGTCCTTTGTAACACCAACACCAAGCTCAGCTTTTACAAGCTACAGAATAGATGGCAGAGGCCCACATCCTTATAACACTAAGACTGTAAATCTAAGTAGGGCAAATACCCACAAATGTTTAAGGTATGATTTATTTTTTCCTTATTGGAATGAATTACAACAGAAAATTGAGTTTCGACAACTACTAAATATGTCAATTGTATAATTTGTGAAATTTTCATTTGAAATGATTCGTTCTGAGAAAATGCATAGGTCTCAAATGTGGATAAACTGAAGTATCTTAACTATCTGAGGTAGGAAGGAAACTTCAGTGCTTTCTGGAGGATCACATGGGCTGTGGAAGATCAGGATTACAGTGTCATTATGAGGGCTCTGAGCAGGAAGAGCTGCTTGGGGAGGCTGAGAGGGTGTAGGACATCAACTGTTAATTCAGCTTATGCAGATTTTGCCTGAGATTTCTGTGTTACATCTCAGAAATAGTTAACAGCAATCGGATATATGGAACGTGATACTGGAGTAAAAGACAGAAACATAAATGAGGCAATTTTCACCTAAGTTTGATATTTAAAAGCATGAAAGACTAAAATTACCCAAAGAAAGAATGTAAATAATGAAGAGAAGAATACATTAGTATTAAAAAAAATCTCAAGTTTCTTTGCTTGCCGAGGAAAGGGTGAGGATTGGAGGAAAGGAGGGGAGGAGGAGCACATGACGAGGTGATGCAGACCACCCAGGTGGGAAGGTGGGACAGTGTTGCCAGTGAGGAGGCGACATGAGGATGATGAAGGTGACAACTACAGAAGAGTTACTATTGGTAGGAAGTGTTCTGGCATGTCACTTGTATTGAGTCATTTCATCCTCACAGCAACTTACAAAGTAAGCAATCGTATTATCTACATTTTGCAGATGAGGAAACTGTGACTTGCCCAAAGTCGGGCAGCTTTTAATAAATAGAATGCAGGACGCAAATAGAAGCTGCCTAACTCTATAAAGTCAAGAGAGAGACAACTTGGGACAAAACTTCAGGGCAATTGGCCCTTTCCATGAGACAGAGGGTCACTAAACACCAGTGTCAGAGCAAATACCTATATCAGGGCCTTTAAGGGAATCTTCAGCATTCCAGCTACTATGAGAATATGGTAATGTTAGTGCCACTGATTTCTAATCACTCAGATATATGTATGTTCCAGAGAAACACCAGGAAATAAAACAACAGATTTCTGAGTTAGGCCACATGTGCTGTTTTAACCTGCAATATAGCTTTAGTGGTTAATTGTGGATTTCCACTTTTAATGATCTACTTACTGAGACCTTACTTCTTACTCTTTCCTTTCCTTGATGTGCCATCTCCTCTTTTCTGAAGCCACACTGTGTGTGTGTGTGTGTGTGTGTGTGTGTGTCGGTGGGTGGGTGTTCCAGTTTTAAGAGCATGGGTCAGCCTAGTACTGTAGCTACTGGGCATACAATTATTTCCATGGATGATTCTGTTGCATGAGGTGTGGTCAGATGGGACTGTAAGTTCTTACTACAACCATGTCAGACCCGGGTGGACAAAGCCAAGGGAAGAAGAAAGAGCAAGGGTAGTAACTGTGCTTCCCCCAGCACATGCTGAGCAGGGCATGTGGTAACTCAGGGATTAAATCTCCCACCCAGAAACTGCGGGTTGCTCTGTTCTGGCATCAGCATGTCAGCATGTTATATATTCAGAGCTTAGGAATCTTTTTTTTTTTTTTGGTTTTATTTTTTTTTGTTTGTTAACCCAGAAATAAAAAGTGTACCTTTGAAAAATGGATCTATTTCTTCCTTATTTTAAGCATTAACAATATGCTTAAAAACCATTTCATTAGTGAAAGGAGGTTTAGAAGAAGGGAACAGAAAGAGCTAGCTTCCTGCCCCCCTCGCCCCTCTGGCTAATTAGAGAGCAGATTAGATACATACCAAAAGTATTTTAGTATTTAGGAAAATAGTCACACTGCATTTTCTAAGTAAATGTGGAGGCGAGCTCGAAATGGAGCTGTGCACAAGAGTCATGTGCTGGATGGAACGTAAGCAATGATGCCCTGGTAGTAAAGTGACAGAGGACAAAGGCTGGTCATGACTTACTCTAAAATTGAAGCTCAATGTTTTGATTTTTCATTTTTAGGGGGCAGGAGCCATGTCTGAATTATCTTTATATAACAGCGTATACCTGCCTATCACAACTCTATTAAAAAAGCAGCCAGGTGCAATGGCTTATGCCGATAATCCTGTTGCTTTGGGAGGCCAAGGTGTAGGGATCACTAGAGGCCAGGAGTTTGAGACCTGCTTAGGTAAACTAGCAAGACCCTGTCTCTACAGAAATTAATTTTTTAAAAAAAAATTAGCCAGGGGTGGTGGCTCCTGCGTGCCTGTAGTCCCAGCTACTTGGGAGGCTGGGGCGGGAGGAACAATTCTCCTTGTCAAGAATAAGCAGTCCTCTTCCCAGTCACACCCTACCTTCATTTGGAAGTTTCCGAGGGCTCTGTTATTAAAAGCTATGTAATGCTGTCCTACCTGGCATTCTCTGCGGACAATGTAAGCGAAGCAGAAAGATGCAGGCTGTGATGAATCACCTCACCCTAACTTTCAGCTCAATGGAGCCAGATTTCTCTTGCCCCAGGCAAGGTGGTCTCCCTTTATCAGTATACTTCAGAGTGAGGAACTACTGAGAATACAGGCAGGTGCATTGAAAAACAGCAGGAAAACACTGAAAGCGTAATTACGGAAAGGTTAAATGTACCTCTCTGTCTCTCTCTCTTTCTTTTTTTCTTTCTACCCTCAATGCTATAAAAGGTTGCATTTGGACCTAAAAAGTGCTCCCACGCCTTCAAAACACAGTATGCTAAAGAGGCATTTGTCTCATCCACCTAGAACCTGAGCTCCTTGGAAAGATTCCTCCCATGACCACTCAACCTCTGTTTGAAAAGAATCTTCAATGGCCAGAAACTCAGAAGTACCTAGAGTAATTGGGGCTGCAAGGAAAAGGATGATGAAACAAAATGCATTCAAAGCTCTCACCTGCCTTTCGAAGAACATGAAGGTAGTTTTAAACGGAAGCTTTCTTATTTCCTAGCTAGTGCGGGTCAGCAAGGGATTAAGCCAGCAAGATCCTTAAAGTCACTGGAGGTGCTTTTGGGGAAGGAAAAGCGTCTGCTCACCTCCACCCCTCAGGGGATTTAATTTAGGCCTTAGAAGGCATTTGTTTCTCTTGCTTCAAATATCATCGTCTTTATTTTTTTTTTTAATTCCTTTTAAAATGGGTGTCTTGATTTGGCTTGTTTGAGAATGTTCTTTTTCCATTTACTTTGCTACTTAAGAGATTGGGAGAGGCAGCTGTTCTGATGGGTGTTTAGAAGAAAACCTTTTCCTCAAATAGAAGAAACCAAGAAAGAAAAACAGTTAGGACTTCTTGACATTCTATGTTGTAATTGTTTCATGGTGTAACTCGAAGAGGAAACTGCCCTGTGAATATTTGCAGCTTATTTATACCCAGAATATATCGCAAAACCTTACCAAAGAGGTAACAACATATAGGGAATGAGGTGAGCAGTAAAATTGCTCCACTTTTTGGAGTTTAGAAAGAAAGCAGGATTAAAAGCAGGAGACGACAGAAGTTTAGGCCTGAAGCAATGCGTTTTTATCAGTGACAAAAATCAAACTTTACCTCTGTGCTGGGATTTGCACCTTACTAAATCCATATCAACCTTCTCTCAGAAGCCACAACTCAGTTTGTATTTCAGCTCCACAACTGGATGGATGACAAGGAAACAGACAATATTCTGTCTGTGAATTTACTGTTTCTCACTAGGGAGGTGGAAAAAAAATTTGTTTTTTTTTCCAGGAGAGGGATAATAATTCCTGGGGACCTGAACTGGAGACTTTATTGCAGTCTGATAAATGTTCTTCACTTTTCTGGTCTGGAACCAGAAGATCCTGTTTGCCTTTTTACTTATGTTTTAAAAAGCATATACCTGTCTTCGGGGGAGTTAAAAATTATGTGTATTGGGTACCGCTGTGTACTTCATACATCTCGCGTTGAATCCTCTCAATCCTGATAAATATTATATTTTATAAATGAGAACATTTAGAGTCAGAGAAGTAAATTAGCTTCTCCAGGAACTCTGTTAGAACGCATGGCCAGATTCACGTTCATCTTCCCAAACACAGAGTTCAAGGTCAACCATGAAGTAAGATTTGAGAATCTCCAAGAAGCTTTTCTCTTCTGGAATACCTACACGTGCTTTAATTTTGATAGTGTTCCCAGGCAGGTCCAGGCTGCTCTGTTAAGGGACAAGAAGCTTCTCTCAGCTCTCTCTTTCCCTCTGCCTTTAGGTGAGACCTGCTTTCTTCTCTCACGGTGGTGATCTGAGCTTCAGAGCGTGACCAACTCTAGGGGGCGCTGTGCACACAGCCTAAGTCACCCCTGGAGGGGACAGTAAATCTTCCTTACTTTTTTCTTTTAAATGGTTCCAATTTACTGTTGTGATTGTGTCTTATCAATGTCAAATTTGAAGCCACTTTGTCACTTGGCCTTTTGCCTCCTCTTCAGGGTTATCAGTATCTAATACTGTAATTCAACTCTTGGAAGGGAATGTAATGTGTATCAGGAGCTCCTGTTACAAAAATGAAAATTCACCAATTGGGCAATGTGGTGGTGGAAGAAGGTTGTCTTTCACAGCTGGAAGCATTTTTTGTTGTGACTCTTTTGAGGATTTTTGTCTCCCCATTGACATTGGCTAAGTCACTCAAGCACTTGTAAGCTTTTCCCCCCCATGTTTGTTCTGCCTATCCCCAGGCTTGTTTTGAGAATTAAACAAGATAATAGGTGTGTATAGATTCTGAAAACTAAAAGACACTCAAAAAAAAACTCTTGTATTTCATGTTCATATTTATCTTTCAGAAGCACAGCTCTGATCATGTCATTTGTCTGCTTCCAGACCTTAAAGGATTTCTATTACCTGCAAAATATATTTAATGTTTGAACCTCATATCTGGTAGCCTGCTTCCTCTGGTCCCCTGACTTCCAATTGTTTCTTTTTATTCATCTGCCGTTTCAGTCAATCCAAACTATTGAGTGATCCTTCTACTTATCCTGAGTTTTCCTACCTCAGAGCCTTTGTTCATGCTTTTTCTTCCTCTGAAGCAGTACTATTCAATAGAACTTTCTGCAACGATAAAACCGATATGCACTCTCCAATATGGTAGCCACTAGCCACACATGGCTATCAAGTACTTGAGTACTGGCTAGTGTGACTGAGGAGGTTAATTTTTCATTCCGTTTTAACTGATTTAAATTTAAACTTAAATGGCCATATATGGATAGTAGGTACCATGTTGCACACCACAGGCCTAGAATACTGTTCTTCCCGATTCTTTTATGTTCAGATAATAGCCATTTATTATTATCCAGTACATAGGTCAGGTCACCCTGGAAGCCTCTATTTGTGCCCTTCCTTGGACGTTTTTCTCTTCATCTTCTATTTAACTCTGTCCTGGCATCTGTTTTGTAAGTTGCATTTTGGATTTGCTTATATCTCATCTTCCCTGTTAGAGGATAGGTTCCTTCTGGTGGGATCTGATCTAGTTTTGCCTTCCTAGAACGTTGACTAGTACACACAAAGCATTTAGGGAGAGGCAGATTATCATTGCCTGTCCCAAGTGACAGTCACTCCATCACTCATTTTCCCAACCAGCCCTGACACTCGTCTTCACTGGGTGCCATGAGCCCTATGTTAAGTCAGAGAGTTCCGACAATTAATGGAGGAGTTGCGGGGACACTGGATCCTGAATCCACTGACACATTCTTTTGTTTTCCTAATGGTACGTTGTAGGTACTTAAAATGAGCCTACACTCCGTGGTCTCCTTGTAACAAACATTTCTGAAGACCAGTCCCCTGTTTTCCAGGCACAAGGGATGGGGACAAACAGAAAACAACTCGGCTTTGGAAAAATTCCCAGCATCTCAAGGAGAGGGAGGAGAGAGGCAACTCCAAACATCACATGCAAAACAAGGGTGGGTGGCAGGGCCCGTCCTGTCCCTCTGCCTCCCCAGACCGGAAAATCTCTTCCAGTCCTTGGAGGCGAGTCACTCTCTCCAGGAGCTTGGGTCTGGAGCCACACCAACCTAGGAGGAAGGGAAGATGACAAGCCCAGGGTGTAAATGTCCTTTCTTCCTACCAACAACATTTGAAAGCATAGACCTTAGTCAGATGGGACACATTTGGCAAATGTTCAGGCGTGCAGCATTTCAATTGATGAAATTTCTTTGTGGAACCCTGTTCCCAAGGGCAGGGAAAATTGGAGAGTGAACAATTAGATGCTGGCGCGGCCCGGAGAGGCTGGCTGATGCCTGGCCGCGCGCCTCCGCGGGACGTCAGCGCCCGCGGCACGATCTGCTGCTGTCACTATCAGTATCCGGCAGGAGCCCGCGCGCCCCTGCCCGGCCCGGCCCCAGGCCGCGGAGGAGGGGGAGGGCGCGGCGCAGGAAGCTGAAGATAAGTCTCCAAATCGGGCTAAGCTGGGAGTGGGGACAGCGAGGGGGAGGGCCGGGAAGCAATGAAGTCAGAGGCACAGCAGCGATTGCAGCTGAATCAATTTGGAGATAAAAATAGTGCCTTGCCGCCCCTGCCTCTGCAGTGATTTCATAAAGGTCTCAGCTGCGTTGGAGAGAAAGCGAGCATGTGTGTCCCTACCTCCTCCTCCAAACTGGTGAGATGAGCAAAACGGCAGCGACAAGGAGAGCCCAAATGCTCTTCTTCGTCTTCTCCGTCTCTTTGTTTTCTTCTCTCTCACTCTCTCTCCCAAAGACCCCAGAAGCACCCCTTGCTCCACCTGTTCCTCTTAATGGGATAATTAAAGATGAGGACAAAGAGATGAGACCTTCACAGGCTGAAAGAGACAGGGATTCCAGACACTCATGATGAACACAGATGGCACTTTCCCCTGGCTTTCAACCCCTGAGACATCGGCTAGATGATGTCCACTCCAAAGCCTGAAGGTAAAAACCCTGCAAGAATGGGTCCCAATCCCAGTAAACAAGACCCACCTCCTGTTTTTATTCGGGAACACCTCTTCCTGAACCTTAAAAGAAAACAAAACCTGGCATTGCCAATTAGTGTGACTGTCCCAGGAGACACAGATTTAGGGCTCAGTTTCTGTGACGGATGCGAGAAGCCTCGAATTGGATCTGAAAAGGACATGAAGTGAATAGAGCTTTGGCACTTCACAGAGTGATTATCCCTGCAGTGCAAGGAGGTAACCTTTCTGCTGCTACATCCTGACATTTGCATGGAGGCAAATGCATCATTGGTAATTGCACCTGAGTGTCAAAGCCACTTGATGTGTGTGTTCCAACCAAGGTATGAATGAGAACTTTAGCGCTAGGGAATGGGAGGCAAAGAAAAAGTGCAGACAAATTATGGGAGAAGAGATAATGCAATTGGCCATTAAAAAGTAACAGCTTGGATTGATGTTTCTTTCACACTCCTGCAAGAGGAATATGTTCAGATTAAATAATACACTGCTTGTGAAAGGGCCTAAACTAGAGTCTCTCTCTTAAAAATGCGACTTAGTAAATACTGTCGTAGATGATTTCAAACTGAATATGCTCATACTCCCTCAAGAGGAAACATAAAACTAGGAGTATTTCATTGAAGCCAAGAAAATCAATGGTGTTGTGTACAGGCAAAATGTTCAAAATAGAACCCATACATCTTCTGACTTTAGCCCTAGACCTTCAGTTCAGTGGGTGTTAAACAGAGGACCCGGAAGCATAATAAAGACGTATGACCCAAAGGTCTCTTAAACTGTAGGGTCCAAAGTGAACATCTTGTTGATTTTGCATACAACTCTGAAATAATTTCATCCTCTCAAAGGAAGAAATAGTTCCTGTCAGAGACAGAAAATAACATTGCCAAACCTTCCAATTTGGCAAATAGAGCAAACTATTATCAGCCACATTGGGGATCTGGCTTTCCCATGGGGACCTATTATTTACAGAAATATCTCAGCTGAGAAATAAGCAAACATTCCCCCTGAACTACTGTGATACAATTCATATGGCCTTTCAAGGATATTTACAATCATTGAGAGGAAATCCATGGAAGATTTAGAATCACTACAAAGGTCCCTTTTGGTGCTTCTGAAAATTTTGATGCCTTTTGAATATCCTGATGACTGTTTTCCCGCTGACAGACAAAGACATCTGAAGCAAAGCCAGTTCATGCTGTGCTGGGTTCCTACTGCAAATTAGTGAAAACAGAGCATGCTTAGGATGAATGACATGTACTTGATAAAATACGTTATGATTTTAAATACAACCGAACTGTGTTTATGTTCTTATAAAAACATATTTTAAAATCTGAAATACTTTTTGTAATTCAACCAAACAATCCTGTGAGTATTTGAAACACCACTGACAATTTTACAGACCATCTTAGGAACACACTGGGATTTCCTGCTTCTGGTTGGATTAGGAGAAAGCCAAAGCTACCTGACTTGCAAAGTCCTGGTCTGTGCCTAACTATGGTAGAGAAGGCTGCGCTGTGTCAAAGGATTCAGTAAGAGTAGCAAAGTTGTGTTAGTCCCTGTTGTAATTTAGTCCAGTTGTAAGCTTGAGAAATAAAGTGCAAGCTTTTTTTTTTTTTTTTTTTAATAATTCCTATCATTAGCCAGGACCTGTCATTAGCCTTCACCATACTGGCTACGTAGTGATAAAAATGTCCAATTTACCTGGCAGAGGTTAGGAGCAAAAAGAGCTAGAGACAACAGTGGAGGACAGAAGTACAACAGACATCTGCTTCCAGTACTATGGCAGAAGGGGATAAAGTGGACTGCCCTGCCTCTAACCTCTAAAGTGCAAAGGCCATATAATATTCTATCTATCTATCTATCTATCTATCTATCCATCCATCTATCCTTAAAAGAAATAATGGAAATCTTCAGATGCTAGAAGCAAAGAGGAAATTCAAAGCTTGAGAAGTCAGCATATGAGCCTACACTGGGGCAGCTTTGTGGTGACATCAGTCACAAGCTCAATGCCAAGACCTGAGATTTCATTACCTATGCAGGGTCAAAGGCACGACAAGCAACCTGTGCAGGGAAAGGGGTTAGAAATGACATGCTTGCATAAGGCCAGGACTTAGAAAGGTTGCCTACTCCATGAAAGGAGGGTTAGAGAAATCCTTCCCTCTGGACCAAGGAAAACACATGTGAGATGTTGAAACAATATCCCTCAATACAAGTGTCCAAAGCCAGCCTATACACGACCCACAACCTACGTGGGGTGTGATATGGTTTGGCTCTCTGTCCCCTCCCAAATCTCATCTTGAACTATACTCCCATAATTTCCATGTGTTGTGAGAGGGACCCGGTGGGAGATCATTTGAATCATGGGGGCAGTTTCCCCCATATGTTCTGTGGAAGTGAATAAGTCTCCTGAGATCTGATGGGTTTATCAGGGGGTTCTGCTTTTGTATTTTCCTCATTTTCTCTTGCTGCCACCATGTAAGAAGTGCCTTTCACCTCCTGCCATGATTCTGAGGCCTCCCCAGCCATGTGGAATTGTAAGTCCAATTAAACCTCTTTTTCTTCCCAGTCTCAGGTATGTCTTTATCAGCAGCATGAAAATGGACTGATATAGGATGGGACTCCAGATTTGTGAAATTAACACACAAAAAGAACTTTGGCTGGTAAGTCCCCTAATGGGGTATAAAAGAAAACATAAATCTGTAGGGATGCTATGGCAAATGTTTTTCTGTGGGCTTTTCTTAGAAAACACAACTGTGTGAAATAAGAATAGTCCATGGCAGCAAGTCACAAAACACAAAACACAAACTAAGAGTGTTAGGAGAAAATTGAAAAAGCTGAAAATCATAAACCTAATTATATTTTTAAAAAATTTAAGAAGAAAAAACATAGAATACATATAATGAACAGATCACCATCAAAAATAAATAGAATTTTTAAAAGAGATTTTCTATTAATAAAAGGTGGCATTGAAATGACACAGCTGAATGAAAAATTTGTGAATTGGAAAATAGACCTGAACAATTAACTAGAATTTAGTACATAAAGAAATGTGACAAATAATATGTCAAAAACCCTGCAGGATGGAATAAGAATAACCAAAATTAGAATTCTGAAAGGAGAACAGAGAGAAAATGTGGTAAAAGAGTATGCTTAGCTGATATAATGGCAAAAAAATTCTTAGAATTAGTGAAGGATACGAATCAATGTATTGATAAAGCCCTCTTAATTCTGAGAAAGATAAACCAATTATATATCTAGGATCAATAAAACTTCAAATAACAAAAAGTGATAAAAAAGATCTTATAAACAACTCCTATACCCCAACCTTCCATCCAAAAGTATATACTACCAAACAGTTGTAGAACAATATAAAAAAAGAACTTTGTAGACCAATCTCATTTATGACCATAGATACAAAAACAATTAGCACATCAAATACACTAAACCATGTTCTTAATGAGTAAAAGAATAGTTTAATTTCAATATATTAATATAATTCATATGAGAGAATATTAACTGAGTTCATACAAACTAAAATGATAAATAAATGTAGAAAAATATGGAAAAAAGTCAATCCCAATTCATGACACAATTTTTTAGCAGTCTCTTAAAACAAAAACCTTCCTTAACCGTACAAACAGTATCTGCCAATGCATTAAAAGGAATATCATACTTAATGGTGAGAGGTTAAAAGCATTCTCTAAAGTCAGGGCTAGTACAAGATATCTGTTTTTACTCCTCCTATTCAACATTTTATTAAAGGGTTCAGACAATGTAATATGACAGAAAAAGAAAGAAAGAACTTTTTTTTTTTTAAGGTAGGGGTATTAGAACTACAAAGGATCAAATAAAATTTAATTTTGTTTCAAGTGATATAATCATTTATAAATAAAATTAATTTAAAAAATTTGAATTAGCACTAATAGTGTTCAGAAAAGTGGCAGAATTAAATCTTAAAATAGAAATGTTGGTACTTAGCATTTCTATGTACCAGCAACAACCAATTAGAGAATATAATGGTCTCATCCTCAATAGCAACAATAATACCTAAGGCAGGGGTGTCCAGTCCTTTGGGTTCCCTGGGCCGCATTAGAAGAAGAGGAATTGTCATTGGCCACACATAAAATATGCTAACACTAATGATAGCTGATGAGCTAAAAAAAAAAAAAAAACCAGAAAAAGGTCTCATAATGTTTTAGGAAACTTTACAAATTGTGTTGGGCCACATTGAAAGCCATCCTGGGCCACATGCAGCCCATAGGCCACAGACTGGACAAGCTTGATCTAAGGTATTCAAGAATAAATCTTCTTGATTTGGGGTATTCAGGAATAAATCTAACAAAACATATCCAAAATCTCTATGGAAAAAGTTCTCAAACTTGAGAGGTAAATGAGAGATATATGCATATACTTATATACACACACATGCATGTATACATTTAAATATACATATACACACATACATATAGCACACATGCTACTTCCATGAATGTATGGAAAGAGTCAATATTAGAGAAGTCAGTTCCAGGTGTAATCTAAGGAGTTCATGTACTTCTGATAAAAAATCCAGAAAAATGCTTATGTTTGAAGAATTTAGCCAGCTTATTTTAAAATTCATATGAAAAACTAAATTGCCAAAAATAAGAAAAAACAACTTAAGGAAGAATAAAATGGAAGTGTTCTTATTAGGAGAAAACTATACAGCTAGAATGATTCATACTCTCTGATATTGGTCCAGTGTCAGACAAATAAAAATAGAATAAAATATGGAGCAAAGAAACAGACTCATGCACATAAGAAACTTGTTAAATGACATATTTGGCAATACGATTTAATGAGAAATGTATAGGCATTCATGGAAAGATTTGGGGACACTTGGCTATCCATATGGAAAAGAATAACATTATATCAACAAACCATAAACAAAAATAAACTCCAGATGCATAAAATACAGGAGGAAAAAAATGTATTGTAAAAAAATAGGAGAGGAATTTAATGATATGGAGAATGAAAGTATTTCTTAAGCAAGCTAAAATACATAAATATTGATAAATGGATTCATTTAAACTACACAAGCTACCATAATAATTTTTTTAAAGCCACATACTATGGAGAGATATTTTCAACATTCATAATTGATACAGTATTAGTTTTCAGGACATATACAAAATTCCTACAAATCAATTAGATCAACAATTCAGTAAGATATGAGTAATGAAGATAAACAGAAAATTCTCTGAGGAAGAAATCTAAGTAGGCAATGTAAATTTGAAAAATGCTATACTGCTACTAATCAGGAAATTAAGATTTTCATGATTTTTTATTTCACACTCATCCAGTTGTCAAAAATGAACAAATATGTTAATATCAAGTATTGGCAAGGAGGAAACAAGAATTCTCATAAGTGGATATGCAAATTGGAAAACTATATATAGGTCAGGGTCCCAGCAGGAAACAGGTGTCACTCTTCAAAGAAGTAATTGAAGAGAGTTTAATGAGTAGACTATTTACAAAGCTGAGAGTAAGGGATCAGAGTTGACGAGGGATGCTGATGCACCACACGGTTAGTAATTGCAGGAAGCTGTTACTACCTGTGGGCCTGAAGGATGATGACACAACAGCTGTCCTTATTAGAAATAGCCATCCAGCTGAAACTGTGATCCTTATAGAAGACATCCGAGACTGATAAACTACATCCCACCCGGTAGGGAACTTACTTCTCTCCAACTTCTGCCCTCTAATATCTACTTTCCATTGGCCAAACCCAACAGAAGCATAAAGTGATGTGAACCATGTTCATAAAGGTTAGTCTCCTGGGTTGCAGAGCCAGTGTGGAAAAGGATGAACATTGTCACGCAGGACAGATGGCAAATATCCAGCACAACCACTTTGGAGAGAAATGTAGTAATATTTAATAGCTGTGAATATATGCTTATCCTATAACCATTTCTAGAGATATACTCGAGACATACAGAGAAGAAAATGTGAACATTCTTGCACATTGAAACATTGTAATAGCAAAGAATTTTGCAGCAATCTAAATGTCCATTAATAGACAATTGCATACATATCATGTATTTATACCATGAACTACTACATAGTAATAAGTATGAGTGAACTAGAGTTACATTTAAACATAGATAAATCTAAAAATAATGCTGTTATGTGAATAATGCAAGTTGTAAAAGGCTACATCCAAAAATATATAATTTAGATATATTTTTCTAAAATAATCCTACTTTTTAATGGAAGCATGCATGTATGGTAATATAATAAACTCCCTTGTAAGAAGAAAACACGTCAACTTCAGGATAGTGGTGACCTCAGGAAGGAGAATAGAAAACAGAACCACATAGAGGATTTGCCTTCATTTGCATCTACAGTGCAGTGGTTTTTACCTTTTTGTTTTAAATAAAGAGATTCGAAAAACTGCTATAAACCTTCAAATACAAGTTTATGTATAGGGGTTTTTTTAGTTCTCAGAAGTGAGATTGCAGGGTCTTATGATAAGTTTCACTTTACAAAAATAATGAAAATTTTCAAAGTGACTGCACAATTTTACATTCCCACCAGCCTTGTTAGAGTTGCTCCATATTCATGCAAACTTGGTATTGTCAGATTTTTTAAATTTAGCCATTGTACGAGTAGAATGGATTTTGTGATATCTCATGGTGGTTTCAACAGGTATTTGCCTAATGATTTATGATGCTGAATATCTTTTCATTTATTGTTTATATATCTTCTTTGGAAAAGTGTTTATTAGAATCATTTGAAACTGTTTTCTTATGGGTATTTATCCAATTGAGTTACAAGAGTTCTTTTCTAGGTATAAATCAGACAAATATTTTGTAAAACTTTTCTTCCAGTTTATGACTTGCCATTTCATTTAAAGCACATTGGTGGTTGCCAGGAGTTAGGAGAAATGAGAGGGAATTGTCTGCAAAGGGAAATAAGGGAACGTTTGGAGGTGATAGAAATGTCTATATAATGATTATGGTGGTCTTTACATGACAGTATATATTTGTTAAAATATAGCTAAAATGTACCTAAATTTATACTTATAACGTATCAATATAATTATATAAAAAGCATTCAGTTATAAGTGCACATAAATGAAGATTTTAATTATGATACCATGAAGTTTTTTTTTTTATCAGTAGATACATTAGTGCTTTATTGACTTTTGCATTTTTTTGTTTGAATTATTTTGTAATTTAAAACTATGGAGAAAATAATGCTATTCTGATTCTAACTTTGTAAATCTAGCTTCTTTAATGAACCACTGATTCAATGGGACAGTAATCTGGAGTATTAATAGTGAAAATGATTAAAATGAAACACAGATGCATTTCTTCTATGCCCACAAAGCTTAATTGTTCTATTCAGATGCCAGAATCTACAAGTTTCTGTATGTACATTTATCAGTCAACAGCACATGAGCTAACAGTAGAGTTCTGCCCTGTTGAGGATGGCAGATACAAAGCATTGTGCATAAAGTCCTACAGAAAAACCTTCCCAGACATTTCCACTTAGTGAAAACATTTTGGGCTCCAGGGCTACTTTGGTTAGAAAAGTTCTTTAAACATGATTAAATTGGCCATCTGATTTGGAAAGAGAAAAGAATGCCATTCCACTTGCTTTGCTGGGAATACAGAGTGAAGCAGGGAAGGGGAGCACGGCAGTGGGGGTAGAACAGCACAAAGATGGGGGCACTTTTGCCTGTTGCAGAGTTTCCCACACCTACTTGGTATGGGGTATGAATATAAATACCGTCTCTGGTGGGCAACATAATTTATGAGCCTCTTACAACTACAGATGCTTGGGTGGGACCTGGTGGAATCTGAGTGAACGTACAATTATAAATTTATAGTTTCTTCTTTTCGTGGGGTGGTAGGACAGAGTGTCACTCAGTTGCCCAGGCTGGAGTGCAGTGGCACAATCTTGGCTCACTGTAGCCTCCACCTCCTGGGTTCAAGTGATTCTCCTGCCTCACCCTCCTGAGTAGCTAGAATTAAATGCATGCACCACCNCTAAAATGTACCTAAATTTATACTTATAACGTATCAATATAATTATATAAAAAGCATTCAGTTATAAGTGCACATAAATGAAGATTTTAATTATGATACCATGAAGTTTTTTTTTTTATCAGTAGATACATTAGTGCTTTATTGACTTTTGCATTTTTTTGTTTGAATTATTTTGTAATTTAAAACTATGGAGAAAATAATGCTATTCTGATTCTAACTTTGTAAATCTAGCTTCTTTAATGAACCACTGATTCAATGGGACAGTAATCTGGAGTATTAATAGTGAAAATGATTAAAATGAAACACAGATGCATTTCTTCTATGCCCACAAAGCTTAATTGTTCTATTCAGATGCCAGAATCTACAAGTTTCTGTATGTACATTTATCAGTCAACAGCACATGAGCTAACAGTAGAGTTCTGCCCTGTTGAGGATGGCAGATACAAAGCATTGTGCATAAAGTCCTACAGAAAAACCTTCCCAGACATTTCCACTTAGTGAAAACATTTTGGGCTCCAGGGCTACTTTGGTTAGAAAAGTTCTTTAAACATGATTAAATTGGCCATCTGATTTGGAAAGAGAAAAGAATGCCATTCCACTTGCTTTGCTGGGAATACAGAGTGAAGCAGGGAAGGGGAGCACGGCAGTGGGGGTAGAACAGCACAAAGATGGGGGCACTTTTCCCTGTTGCAGAGTTTCCCACACCTACTTGGTATGGGGTATGAATATAAATACCGTCTCTGGTGGGCAACATAATTTATGAGCCTCTTACAACTACAGATGCTTGGGTGGGACCTGGTGGAATCTGAGTGAACGTACAATTATAAATTTATAGTTTCTTCTTTTCGTGGGGTGGTAGGACAGAGTGTCACTCAGTTGCCCAGGCTGGAGTGCAGTGGCACAATCTTGGCTCACTGTAGCCTCCACCTCCTGGGTTCAAGTGATTCTCCTGCCTCACCCTCCTGAGTAGCTAGAATTAAATGCATGCACCACCACGCTCGGCTAATTGTTTTTTGCATTTTTAGTAGAGATGGGTTTCACCATGTTGGTCAGGCTGATCTTGAACTCCTGACCTTGTGGTCCGCTCACATCGGCCTCCCAAAGTGTTGGGATTACAGGTGTGAGCACCGCACCCAGCCTCTCTTTGTTTCTTTATAATGATCTTTAGAGGTGATTTTATGCACACCAAGCATCTTAGTCAGCTCAGCTGGCATAGCAAACACCATACACTGGGTAGCCACAACAATAGCAATTTATTTTCTTACTGTTTCTGGAAGCAGAAAAGTCTACATCAAGGAGCTAATGGATTTAATTTCTGGTTAGGTCTTCTTTCCTATATTGCAGATGGCCTCCTTCTCACTGTGTTCTTACAGGTGCAGGCAGAGCTAGGAGCTCTCTGGTATATCTTAAAGCCATGTGTACTATGAGGGATCCATCCTTATGATCTCATTTAACAATAATTACTTCCTTACTCCAAATATAGTCACATTAGGGGTTAGAGTGTCTATGTGAATTATGCAGGGACACAACTGAGTCCATAGCAATTAAAGTTTATAACAATGAAAAAGAACCTAATTTTAAATTTCCCAGTCTCACACAGAACACTATCTATTTTGGAAGATTTTCCCTATCAAATACTAACTAATATATTTATAAAATGAGATAGCCAGGTTAGTCACGCTGAGTTGATGTTACTTCAGTCAGTAGAGAAGTAACTTGGAGTGGCAGGTGGTCTGTATAGCTTTAGGGGAATAATTGTCTTAGTCTTCTTAAGATAGCAAAAGTAGTGTAGTAGAATTCTCTCAGGAACCTAAGTTGTGAATTATTGCCTATATTTATATGTCTTATCTCTGGTGAGATTTTAACATCTTTTAACCCTCAGAGCACTATCCAGTTCACGTGAAACACACAATAAGTTGCTGGTTGATTTTATATTAGATTAAAATAAACTTAAAAAACTGTATTACTAAAAATTTCAGACATATACAAATGGAGAAAATAATGAATAATAGGATCTCTCATATACTACTCATGATTTGACTTCATTAATCATCACCACACAGAATATTTCATCTATACTTCCACCTGTTTCTTCCTCTATTTATTACATTTTATTTATTTATTTTTGGTTTTGGAGACAGGGTCTCGCATTGGTGTCCAGTCTGAAGTGCAGTGGCACAATCATGGCTCATGCAGCCTCAACATCCTGGCCTCAGATGATCCTCCCATCTGAGCCTCCTGAGTATCTGGGAATACAAGCATGTGTCACCACACTCAGCTAATTTTTGTATTTTTCATACAGCTGGGGTTTTGCCATGTTGCCCAGGCTGGTTTTGAACTCCTGGGCTCAAATGATCTACCTGACTTGGATTCCCAAAGTGCTGGGACAGTAGGCATGAGCCACTGCAGCCCAGCAAAATTATTATTATTTTTTAGAGTACCAGAAAGCATATTACTTCATGCATAAATATTGCAGTATATATCTTTAAGAATTTAAAGAGAGCCCACATAGCCAAGTCAATTCTAAGCAAAAAGAACAAAGCGGCAGGCATCACAATACCGGACTTCAAACTATACTACAAGGCTACAATCAAAACAGCATGGTACTGGTACCAAAACAGAGATATAGACCAATGGAACAGAACAGAGGTCTCGGAGGCAACACAACATATCTACAACCATCTGATCTTTGACAAACCAGACAAAAGCAATGGGGAAAGGATTCCCTGTTCAATAGATGGTGTTGGGAAAGCTGGCTAGTCATGTGCAGAAAGCAGAAACTGGACCCCTTCCTGACACCTTACACTAAAATTAACTCCAGATGGATTAAAGACTTAAACATAAGACCTAACACCATCAAAACCCTAGAAGAAAATCTAGGCAAAACCATCCAGGACATAGGTGTAGGCAAGGACTTCATGACCAAAACACCAAAAGCATTGACAACAAAAGCCAAAATAAACAAATGGGACCTAATCAAACTCCACAGTTTCTGCACAGCAAAAGAAACAGTCATTAGAGTGAATCGGCAACCAACAGAATGGGAAAAAATATTTGCAGTTTACCCATCTGACAAAGGGCTGATATCCAGAATTTACAAAGAACTAAAACAGGTTTACAAGAAAAAAACTAACAAGCCCATTCAAAAGTGGGCAAAGGATATGAACAGACACTTTACAAAAGAAGACATACATGAGGCCAACAAACATATGAAAAAATGCTCATCATCACTGCTCATCAGAGAAATGCAAATCAAAACAACATTGAGATACCATCTCACGCCAGTTAGAATGGCGATCATTCAAAAATCTGGAGACAACAGATGCTGGAGAGGATGTGGAGAAATAGGAACACTTTTACACTGTTGGTGGGAGTGTAAATTAGTTCACCCATTGTGGAAGACAGTGTGGTGATTCCTCAAGGACCTAGAAATAGAAATTCCATTTGACCCAGCAATCCCATTACTGGGTATATATCCAAAGGATTACAAATCGTTCTACTATAAGGACACGTGCACACGAATGTTCATTGCAGCACTGTTTACAATAGCAAAGACCTGGAACCAACCCAAATGCCCATCGACGATAGACTGGATAGGGAAAATGTGGCACATATACACCATGGAATATTATGCAGCCATCAAAAACTATGAATTTGGGTCCTTCATAGGGACATGGATGAACCTGGAAACCATCATTCTCAGCAAACTGACAGAAGAGCAGAAGATCAAATACCGCATGTTGTCACTCATAGGCAGGTGTTGAACAATGAGAACACATGGACACAGGGAGGGGAGCACTACACACTGGGGTCAGTTAGGGGGAAATAGGGGAGGGACGGTGGGGGCGGGGAGCTGGGGAGAGATAGCAATGGGAGAAATGCCAGATGTAGGTGATGGGGAGGAAGGCAGCAAATCACACTGCCACGTGTGTACCTATGCAACAATTTTGCATGTTCTTCACATGTACCCCAAAACCTAAAATGCAATAAAATAAATAAATGGGGGAAAAAAAAAAGAAAGTTTGCTTGCAAGTTTGGCCCTTGGCTTGCATCTGAGAATTTGGCATTTAATCATTCCCTGACTGATGTAGACTGGTGTGCTATGCCTAGACTGTACAGACAATGTGATTTATGGTGAATACTTGCTTTCCTTTGAGGAGTCTGGAATTTTGTAGTTGCTAGGCAGAGGGTGTCTATGTGACTACTCCCAATAAAAACCTTGGATGCTGAATCTCTAATGGGCTTCCCTGGGCAGAACATTGCACATTTATTACTGCATCTTTCACTGCTGGAGAAAGAAGCATGCTCGGTGTGCTCTCTAACAGGAGGGAGACAACATAAGAAATCTGTGCCTGGATTCCTCCAGGCTCCACCTGTCTTTTTCCCTCACTGGTCCTGTGGGCATCATTTCTGTAGACTACCCATGTGTGCATCTGGATGACTAGTCCCACGAGTCCTTCTAGTGAGTCACCAAATATTTGAGTAGTCTTCAGGACCCCCCAAAACATTTTCTTAGCAATAAAAATATATCCATTAAAAAAAAAAACAATTTGGACTCTTTTAAAAAACATTTCCAGTATTCCATGATCATATATAAAAGAATTAACACTAATTCCATAGTATCATCAAATGTTCTGTCAGTATTCTCATAATTTCTTTCTAAAGTTTTAACTAGTATCTAAATAATGTCCATACATTGCAACTAGTTGATAAGTCTCTTTTAATATGAAAGTTTCTGGCCAGGCATGGTGGCTCACACTTGTAATCTCAGCACTTTGGGAGGCCAGGTTGGGAGAATTGCTTGAGGTCAGGAATTTGAGACAAGCCTGGCCAACATGGAGAAACCCCGTCTCTACTAAAAGTACAAAAATTAGCCGGGTGTGGTGGCACACATCTGTAGTTCCAGCCACTTGGGAGGATGAGGCAGAAGAATTGCTTGAACCTGGGAGGCAGAGGTTGTTGTGAGCTGAGATCCCACCACTACACTCCAGCCTGGGTGACACAGTAAGACTCTGTCTCTTTTTCATCCCCTTTTTATTTCTTATGATATATTTGTTGAAGAAACTGGGTATTTTGTTCTGTAGAGTGCCTCATATTCTGCATTTTGATGAGTTTGTCCTTTTTATCATTTAACATATACCTCTATCCCTTACGTGTCTTAATATTGGTGGGTAGTGCTAAAGATTTCATCAGAATCAGATTTCATTTTTGGCAAGAGTGTTTTAGAAGCTTTCACTTTTTATTAGGAAGCAGTTAACATTTGGTTGTCTTTGTTTTTCAAGGAAAAGAAACATTAATGATCAAAATATCATTAGGGCTTGACTGGAATAATTTCGAAAATCAAAGGTCTAAGGTTATCTGAGTCCGCACGATGGTTGAGAACAATCAAGATAAGAATGGAAGTGGCGAAAGAACTGTGTTTTAAAAAAGCCTTTTTAAATTTGCTGTTTTCCTCTACCTCAGACTATTCTGTCTTCTTGGTTGAAGAATGAAAGTGTGGCTATTCAAAGGGAGTTTGTGGTAAGCAGCAGAGAGTTAAATGTCTAGGTTCACGATGCCAGCGCTTGTGATTGCTTGTCTCTCTTCTCTCAAAGATGTCACGGAAGAACAAATGCTTTCCCCCTCTTTGGAAAATTTATTCGAAATTCTCTTTTTGAAACATTCTTTCTAGTTCTTCTGAGATCATACATCTCAGAGTTCCCTGACTATACTCAGAAAATATATTGGAAAGATATCTTCTTGCCACTGACTTTAGGTCATTTAATCATTTTCCCATTCATTCAAAGGGCAAAAGAAAACTCTTCACTGTCTATACCCAAAGCATGAGTGAGAGGCTGCTCAGCACAGTGGAATGTGCATGAATTTTAGAATCAAACAGAATAGAGTTTAGATCCACTCTTAGTCACCAATGAGTTGTGTGGCTTTGGGCAGGTCACTTCTCTTATTATACCTTATGTATTCCAACTAAGAATACAGAATATTCTGGGGTTGCGGGAAATAACAAAAGGTGATTAAAACACAGTTATTTTTCCATTTCCACTCTTAATCTGAGTTGTTTTTTGTTTGTTTTTTTTTTTTGCTTTAGTTTCCTGCCCTACGAAATGGAGATCATTAACACCTACCTTACAAGTCTACTGTGGGTATTTCATATCCACTTAGCATCCTGCCTACATGAGGCATGTAAGATTGTTCTTATCACACATTAGATAATAGTAAGTGGAAGTATTATCAACATACTTATTACTTATTCAGGGAATAGTAGTTTCTTACCTTTCTTCACCTCCTTAATTCCCCACGTATTCTATTATTACCTATTAATATAGTAAAACTGGACAGTAGGCTATTTTCAAATGAATGTCTGGTTAGGACTATTGAGAGTGTTGAACATAAGAATGACGCAAAGTAATAGTAACTGAGAGGTCAGAGTAGAAAGAATAGATGTTTTTAATACTGAACTATTTCTATTTTATTAATGTATTTTTAAAAGTGTAGCAGAGGCTAAATGATTTATGATAGCACTTTATAGTTTATTAGTAAGTGCCCTATAGTATATTTTGTAAATACAGTGACATTTGAGTGATAAGAGCTCTATTAAATCATTCTTCTAAAGACAGTTTAAACTGCCAGGTTTTGGCTAAGAATTATAGGGTTTTATAGATTCATGAAGTGAAAATCAGTATGCTTGAATAGTATAATGTATATTCACTGCAAAGGTGGGACATGGTGGAACAAGAAATGATTACAATACTAAGAATGCAAACAACTGAGCAACAGGACTTGTGCGTGTGTGTGTGCATGTGTGTGTGTGTGCGCGCGCGTGTGTGTGTGCATGTGTGTGTGTGCGCGCGTGTGTGTGTGCGTGCGTGTGTGTGTGTGTGTGTGCGTGTGCGTGTAAGCCCTCCTAGAGTAACTTGTCACTTTTGCTTAAGTGAGACAAACATGTCATTACTGGCATTACCAGTTTTATTTGACTTAATAAAAAAATTGTGTCCATCTTGGCAGTACTTTCATTAAGACTTTAACTCAGGTTGAGATTAGGATACCTTGCTGGCCTGGATGACTAAAGGCCAACTGCTGGACTTGAGCAGGAATTCTAGCAGAAATAAAATCGATCAAGGATACATTTTAATGAAATATTACTGATTCCAACACAGCAACTGAGATGTTGTCATTTATTAGAAAATTAGACCAATGAAACCCATAGAATGTCAAATACGACAATCTGGTCCAACTTGCTGCATCTGTGTTCAATGCAAGTCAGAACCCTGCCCTTAAAGAGGGGTGTAGTCTATTGTACTTCCCATGAGAGTCATTGGGCTGGGTCCATCAAACAAGTACTTGTTCATGAAATAAAGTTAATAAGCATTGAAATCTTTTATAACTAGATAAGTATTGATAATTGCGTTTTTCACTCAGAACTAAAGAAGTCCTCATTTCACACTATTCTCATGCTATATAACCTTGCTGCAATGAATGAAATGTTTGTGACCCCCCCAGATTCTTATGTTGAAATACTAACCCCTAATGTGATGGTATTAGGAAGTGGAGCCTCTGGGAGATGACAAATCCCTCATTAATAGGATTAGTGCTCTTATAAAAGGGATCCCAGAGAGCCCTCTTACTTCTTTTTTCCATGTGAGGATACCACAGGAAGTCAACATTACAACTTGAAAGAGAGACCCTCGTCAAACTTAACCAGGATGGCACCCTGATTGATCTTGAACATCCAGTATTGAGAACTGTGAGAAATAAATTTCTGTTGCTTGTAAGCCACCCAGTCTATGGTACTTTGTTATAGTAGCTCAAACTATGACACATAGTACAGATTTGGGGCTATAAAGCATCAAAACTAGATTGAAAGTATAGTAAAAGAACATAGGACACATGGTCTCTTAGCAAAGGTAAGTTCTTATTGGAATGGAATATATCATCGAAAGCGCTGAAGCTTTAGCTTGCATCAGAATGATGCGGGAAACTTGTTAAAATACCAATTACTGGGCTTTCAGTTCCAGACTTTGTGATTCCATAGCTCTGGGGTGGGTCCCATGACTTTGCTTTTCTAAGCCGTTCCCAGCTGATACAGTGCTGCTGGCCTTGCCACCACTCTTGAACTCCTCTGGTGTGTATGCTGTGGATGTCAGTAAGGCAATTCCCATTTCCTAGCAGCAAGGAGAGTTTAAGAATCTGCTTGAAGACTACCAGAGAGTTGGGTTTCACTTATTCAACAAATACTGGGTGCCCATACAGTATTGCTAGATCCTAAATTGGTAAATAAAACTCTTAGATCAACTCTGCCTTCAAGGTGCCTAATAGCTAAATATGAAATTCTGATCAAGTGTGTGATGCCTGTGAGCATGCTATGAAACAAAATAGAGGGACAAAGCCCAGATGTGTAGGGTGGTCAGGAGACTGTTCTCAGAGGACATGACATGTCCACTTAATTTTCTGACTTCCCCAAATGTGGCACATATACACCATCGAATATTATGCAGCCATCAAAAAACGAAGAGTTTGGGTCCTTTGTAGGGACATGGATGAACCTGGAAACCATCATTCTCAGCAAACTGACAGAAGAGCAGAAGATCAAACACCGCATGTTCTCACTCATAGGCGGGTGTTGAACAATGAGAACACATGGACACAGGGAGGGGAGCACTACACACTGGGGTCAGTTGGGGGGAAATAGGGGAGGGACGGTGGGGGGTGGGGAGTGAGAGAGAGATAGCAAGGGGAGAGATGCCAGATGTAGGTGATGGGGAGGAAGGCAGCAAATCACACTGCCACGTGTGTACCTATGCAACAATCTTGCATGTTCTTCACATGTACCCCAAAACCTAAAATGCAATAAAATAAATGGAAAAAAATTTTCCTGACTTCCCCACTAAACAAAAAACAAACCCATAACTTTTGGGCTGGTGTCCTTTCCCTCTGAATTAGTATGAGAGTTTCCTTAAAATATACTGCCTGCTGCCTCTCTCAGCTCCTTGCCAAAAGCCCATAACATTGCACTACTCTCTTATAAAAATGCAAATATGATCACATCACTCTTATGCCTAAAAGGTCCTCTATTTTAAGCATAAATGCCAAACTTCTCTCTCACAGTCTTTTCTGGTCTGCACTTTTAACCTCTGCATGTGTACTGTCTACCTGAACACCTTATTCTCCAGTCTCCTGATACTTCTCGTTCATCCCGGACGTGACATTTTCTCTTTCATTTAGGATATTTCGGATTCATTTTCTCTTTCCTTCAGGGATTGCACATACTCTTTTCTGTACTTGGATATTTTTGTCCTGGGATTGACCATCTCCATGTTACCTATCGAAGCTCAGTGTTTTGGTCCTCTGGGAAGCCTTCCAGATCCTTTCTGGCAGATAAGCACTTTTCTTCCTTCATTACACATTTGGTGGATATACCTTTGTTAGATATGATGGGCTATTTGTTGATTTGTCTATCCATTCTAGACTAGACCTGGATTCCTAGATGGCAAAGGCTATGAATCAGTCGTTTTATTACCAGGGTACTTAGCTTAAAGATAGGTATATAGGAAGTGCTCAATTAATTGGTTACTGAATGCATAAACGAAAAAAAGGGAATAAAATTAAAAAGAAGACAGTAAATAAAAATCTAGTATGTAGATTTTTATTTTCTAATTTTTTTTTACTCAGTTGTGTTGTCTTGTGTTGTGTTGTATTGTATTGTATTGTATTGTATTGTATTGTATTGTATTGTATTGTATTGTATTGTATTTTTTTATTTGTAGAGGCAGAGTCTTGCTCTGTTGCCCAGGCCGGAGTGCAGTGGTGCAATCATAGCTCACTGCATCCTCAAACTCCTGGGCTCAAGCGGTCCTTCTGCCTTAACCTCCTGAGTAGCTGAAATGACAGATGCAAGCCACCATACATGACTTTTTTTTTTTTTTTTTTTTTTTTTAGATAGAGAAGGTGTCTCACTATGTTGCCTAGGCTGGTCTTGAATGTCTGCTCAAGTGGTCCTCCTGCCTTGGTCTCCCAAAGTGCTGGGAACACAGGCATGAGACACCATTTTCAGGCTTCAACAGCAATTTTGAATATTTGGGTGAGATAATCTGACAGACACAGCTTCAATGTAGAGTTCATTATCTGTACTCTAATCTGGGACTGATGTGGGCTGGGATTGAGTTATAAGATACATAGTGTTTTTTCTCTTTATTTAGACCATTTTATTGAAATATGATTGGCATGCAAAAAGCTACATATATTTAATGCATATAATCCGATGAGTTTGGGGGATAAGTATACATGGTCACCTCTATCAAGACCATGACCATATCCATCACTTCCAAAAGTTTTCTCCCAGCCCCTTTATTATTTATTTATTCTTTTTGAAGATTTTCTCTTATCAGCCAAGGCAAGGAGAGGCCTGAGTAAAAATATTAGGTTCATGTCCCTCATTTATCTTCTTTCAACTCCCCAAATCTCACTAATATTAGTGCAAAGATATTAATCTGCAAGAATAAAATAACCTAGAAAGAAGAGAAAATAGCCAATGAGAGATTCATTAAAATTCAAGGAGATGAGAAGCAGAAAGAAAACAAACAATTTAGGAAGGTGGAAGAATTTCAACCTAATTGTCTATGAAGCGGGCTTATTGCAGGGTTGTTTTCAGTTACTCCACAGAATTTTGAGAGCTTTAATGATTGAAGGCATCCCAGACACAGAATGAAGGTTAAGCATAGAGTAGTGTTTCTATGCAGGGATTCTTTTCTGGCATTTTTTGGGAAATTTATGTGTTTTTCTGAATTCAGAGATAAATCGGTTGGGAAAACAAGAAAATGAATTACAATTCCTCTGCTATAATTAAAGCTTAATAATCACCATAGAGATGTTACTAGTTTGCAAGAATAGACTGATGTCAAGTTGAAAGCAAGAGCAGGAATCACTGGTACACAGAATGGAAGCATAAGATGGACATTTCCAGGACCAGGACAGGAGCAGTTAGGTGAGCAGCAATCACGATCTCATCAGTGGTTGTTGCTGTATTTCAGGTGTCTGTTTGTGGCCCTATCTGCTGCTAAGGATGAATCATTCTTGCAATTACAATAAGTATTAATACATTTATATGCATGGTATACTTTATACAAAACCTTTGAATGCTGTTCCAAGAAATAACAAGTCTGGAAGCAAAATAAGTTCTTAAGTTGACAATTTGAGATGTGGTTCTGTGTAATATTGTTAACTGCGTTAGAATATCAGAATGTTATGTTATTGTGATATGACCCAATAATGTTAGCTGGCATTTTCCAGTGTTTAAAAATACTTAACAGGCTGTAATTGTTTGTAAATAACTTAACAGAAGAAATGCAAGTAGAAAAATATATAAATATTATTGTGGAATATTCTTACATAGAATTAATAACTATTGTAAAATTTGAATCAGCAAAAGCAACATAAATTTCAATGGCAAAACAAAACTCAGGGAAAGCAGAGGAAATACTTTCATCATGAAAAAATGTGATAAACTTTTATGAAGCAACATATACTCTGATGTGCAACTTGAAGATCTTTGGACCTTATCAAGGTATCAGTGCAAAATGAAAGCATTTTTTCAAAAAAAAAAAAAAGGAAATTTTTTTGTTAAAAAATCAGAATTTATGTTTATTATAAAAATCAAGACTACTAGGTACAGCTATTAAAACTTCATGTGTTTTAAAATTTTATTTTAAGAAAAGTACTTTTAAATATTTTACGTATTTTTGGTATTATCGTTCAATGCTTTGAATGATTTTTATTTAGTATTTATTTTCTTTTGATGTTTTCTAGTATCAAATGATTATGTCGGATATAGATAATTTTTATAGCTTATTAAAATAAATAATCTTGTCATAATAACATTGTTTCATAATAATCATAAGTCATGCATTTAATACTCTTTTTTTCTCAACAATTCCTGCAAGTTTAGTTTGGTCCTATCATGGAAAAATGATTTACTGCTTGTTATCAAGGTCACTTACTATTACTTAAAAACATACAAATAAAGCTTTATGAAAAATATAGATTAACTTATGATTTGGAAAGAGTCTAAAAATTCCTGCCAATTCTGATTCTTCAGCATCTGATCTTGGGAATTTGGAAGCACAAGCATGTAGCCGAACACAATAGGACTGGCGGAAGGTCTACACAGGGTGGATTCCTGACACATCTTGCACTGTCAGGACTAGCCCTCCACTCCCTTACTCTCCAACAGCCAAACTTTTACTCCACCATACCTAACAACGGGATACTGAGAGTTAAGCTTTTGGAGAAATGTCTTCAGACTTAGAGAACCTACGCTGAGATCTAAGTCGAGAAATGGGCAGAGTAAGGAAAAATCCAGATACTCTACTCTGAGACCTTCCTTACCCTTCCCCCATTTAAAATCCCAAATGTTACTAGCCAACCAGAAACTATCTCTGACTTGCTTGTTCTCTCCCTACCCTGTCAAATTCAAGAGCATGGAGAAACTGATTGCCCCAGCTTAAGAAATGAGTGCATTCCCATAATATAAACATCTGCAGATCCTTCATTCCTCATCCTTGTCATTTCACACCAATCAGGATTTTAGTGACTCATTTTTAAATAAGAATGAGTAGCCAGGTTAAAGAATTCTCAAGAATTTAAGGAAAGCCTTCAACATAAAAATATAAATTAGAAAAGCAGATATAAAACATAGAATTCAATACAAGATTTAGTTAATTATATCAAAGAAAATGAAACAAATGTTAAAATAATGGAAAATTTGGGAAAGTATATTAAAAATTAAAGATTAATCAAAGAGGCACACTACTTAAATAGTAGATGTTACAGCCCGAGAAAAACAGAAAAAAACAAAGAAGTACAGATATTATCTAAGAAATGACGCAGTTTTCAGAAATGAAAACTGTATTTTCCTCATTGAAATGAGTCAATGAATTCCCTGCATCAACAAACATATGCCTACCCTAAAGCATACATTTCAGAATACCAGAAATAAGAAGTATATTCTAAAAGAATCAGGCAATAATTTAGAAAGTCATGTGCAATAATTTGAATAAGAAGTGGCTTCATACTTTTCAACAGCAATACTGCAACTAGAAGTCAGTGGAGTATCACCTTTAAAATACCTTTCTACATGAAAATATTTTCAATCTCTAACAACTGTGAAGGTCAGGACATTCAAGAAGATCATCTGCTCTTTCTTAGGAAACTGTTGGAGAATGTTCTTCAAAAAAACAAGGACCAATTCAAGAAAGAATACTGGAGATCCAAGAAAAAAAAAGACCATCAAACTCAGCAGAAATGTGAAGGGAAGTACCAGGGTTAATGACCAAAAATAAATATCAGAATCAGATGACAGGACATGGCTAGAAGAATGGCTAGAAGAATTTTTTCCAAAAACAGAGAAAAAGGAACTAATAGTTTATTTATAGATTTGCTCACATGGAAAAATGTTCACAGTTGTTAGAGAGTTCTGTTGAGTATTTAGAAAAAATAGTGAAAAGTTTATAGAAAACTAAAGAAAAAAGTGAAGAATAGAAAAATACATTGTCATAGTATATTGCTTGACCCAGCTTTAAAACATATTTGTTGTCCTAAAAATGTAATCAGTTGATTATTTATTTAAATTTTGTGATAAAGCAATACTGAAGTGGCTCACTCTGCAAAGAATTGATGTCTCTAATCAGCAGCTAATAAAGATTGGAGCCCTGCCAACAGCCACTCAAGTGAGTTTAGAAGCAGCTCTTTGCCCACTTCAGCCTTCAGATGGTACAGCCCTGTCTGGTATCTTGATTGTAGCCTTATGAATTGCTCTGATTGTTAGGTATCCAGTTAAGCTCCCCCTGGATTCCTGACTCACAGATGCTGTGAAATAATCAATGTTTGTTGTTTCAACCTGCTAAATTTTAGAGTACTTTGTTATGCAGTAATAGATAATCAATATGACATTTCTTTCCTAGATATGTAATCTTCAGTTATATCAACATTATTTTGTTTGATATAGAACCGTGGAGTTGGTTTTCATTTGTTTATTTTTAGAATTTGTGAGAAGATGCTTTGCTTCCTTCTATTAGTGGCTCAGGAAACATAGTTGAAGAATCAGAATCAGACAGACAATGGGATAGATGCTTCTAATGATATTTTTGTTTGTATAAACATCTTAAGGAGAATGCTAACAAAACTGGGAGCTAGTAGTAATAACTTGCTAAAGTTATCCACCAGCCCAATGATCTCAATATGAATTAGCATCCATAGCCTAGACATACAATTCTATGTATCACAGAAACCCATCTTCCAGGTCACAGAGGATTGATTAGAATGAACATCTGACTCTTGCTAAACCAATCTGATCCTCTTTCTTAGAAATTTAGAACTGGCCTATGTTGATGGAGTTATTTAAAGGTAGTGATCTAAAAGGAATATTCTGTAGACTTAAGGTGTAACATGCAGCCATCATGGGACATGTATATACAGACAAATAAGAAGATACTTTATGAAGTAATAAACCAGAAGCCAATACATACAAAGAACCATCATCAAACAAACACAGAGCTGCACACACACACATATACTTGGATACATTTTTCTTTTAAATTTCTCTTAAATGGACTCTGTGAGCATTTTCTCTTACTTAAGATAGTTTAGCTTTGGTGTGTCTCCCTCCCTCCCTCCCTCCCTTACTTCTTCCTTTCTCTCTTTCTCTCCCTCTTTCTTCCATCCTTCCTTTTTCTTTCTTTCTTTCTTCCTTCCTTTCTTTTCTTTCTCTTTCTTTTTTCTTTCTTTCTCTTTCTTTTCTCTCTCTCTCCCTTCCTTCCTTCCTTTCCTCTCTCTCTTTCTTTTCCTTCCTTCCTACCTTCCTTCCTTTCTTTCTTTCCTTCTTTTTCTTTCTTCCCTTCTTTCTTTCTTCCTGTCTTTTTCTTTCTCTCTTTCCCTTTCTCCCTCTCTCCCTCTCTCTCTCTGTCTCTCTCTCTCATACACTTATAGCAGTGGTCTTTTGGCACCAGAGACAGGTTTGGTGGAAGACAATTTTTCCATGGACTGGGAGTCAGGGGTTGGCTTCAGGATGAACCTGTTCCACCTCAAATTATCAGGCATTAGTTGGATTCTCATAAGGTGTGAGCATCCTAGATTCCTTGCATGTGCAGTTCACAATAGGGTTTGTCCTCCTACGAGAATCGAATGCCTCCACAGATCTGACAGGAGGCAGGGCTCAGGAGGTAATGCTGGCTCGCCACTTACCTGCCACTGTGTGGCTTGGTTCCTAACAGGCCACAGACCAGTAACAGTCTGCAGTACCAGGGGCTGAGGACCACTGTCTTATGAGAAAGATGGTGTGTTTCTATTCCTTGCAAATAAATCATACCTGAATGAGATGGAAGTTAGAGAATGCCATTCACTGAGTTTACATGAAAGGTGATCTGGACGAGCCACCTCTTGGTTTCTGACAGCGGACTTTCTTCAGAAGTGTGTTCCTGAGGCTCTGCCCCTAGAACAGACAAGAGCAGTGTATAATAAGCTCTTCATAATAGCCATCATCAATAAACAGGCAAAGGATTGTGATTTCTTTCTTTCAAAACATTTCTATATAAATTAAGATTTCTAAGTATCTGTTGATCTTAACAGGAACCATTCAATCTTAGCAGTCTGTGGCATGGGAAAATGAACATTTCTGAATTTAACAGGCTCTACTGTTATGAAAGCCACCTATAACGGCGGATTATTTATTTGTACCTATCAGTCAGCATTATAAGTGCAAATCTTAGATTATCTTTTTGTCTGATTACTGTGGGATGTTGTGGATTATACTCTGACACTAATTTTGGATTTCTTTTAAGATTTTATTATTTCCTAGATCAATTCTTAACAGTGTCTCTGTAAAACAAAAATTATAATTTTTAAGTGAAAATCAAGGATAATCTCAAAGCTCATTTTAAATTCTACATCTCTGCTCACTACCTTTATGTTGTGAAAAGAACTGTTGTTTTGAAGCCAGACGGTATTCAACAAAATTCATTTATTTAAGAAATGTTTGCGGAACCTCTCCTATTTACAAACAGCATGTGCTTTGTGAGTTTTTGCCAATGAATAAGCATGTATGATTTCTATACTTTCTCTGAGCCCCATTTTTATTATTTATAAGATAGTTTTTTATTTTTACGTGTTCATTGTATTAAAAATCAGCTTATTATTAGATACATAATACATATACAATGACCATTACTTTCCCTGAAATTATACATACACATGAACAGATTAACTTGAATTACTAGGCATCCATTTAGGCATTGAACTATGAGAATTCAAGCAGCAGGTGGGACATATAAAAAAACAATAGCAGAATAAGGAGTCTGCAAACTGATAATAAGTCAAATACTGATCGTTGACTACTCATTACAGTGCCCCATGCGTCAACACAGCTCTTTCTCAGGCTCAGTCTGAGCTGACAGTGAATCTAAACTTAAGTACGGGTCTGTTAGTATCAAAGAGCATTAAAAAATACAACTATGAAAACTCATAGACATCTCTCTGGATTGGTTTCTTGCTTGAATCTTCCAACTCGTATTTGACACAGAATTCTAATAAATTATATAATAGTTAGTGGTTTCTCAGCCACATCAGATTAAGAAAGCAAATTAATAGTAGAGGAAAGCCTACAGCATATGGATACACTCAAGTAGCAGCTGACAATATAAACAAGGGTTAGGGGATAGAAAAATCAATGAAAGGTACAACAACTACATACACAGTAGGGTGAGCTGATGATAATACAGCGAGAGGTCTTGGTTATAATGTAGCTCAATAATTAATGTCCAAAATAGCAGATATAAATAATCAGAAAAAGAGCCAACAATGTTTAAAATACTTTGTTTAGTGAGGCAAAGTACTGACACAAAAAGATGAAAAAAACTTTGGTTAAAAAAATTATAGAAGACAGGCTGGGCGCAGTGGCCCATGCCTGTAATCCTAGCACTTTGGGAGGCCGAGGTGGGTGGATCACCTGAGGTCAGGAGTTNGAGGTGGGTGGATCACCTGAGGTCAGGAGTTCAAGACCAGCCTGGCCATCATGGTGAAACCCCATCTTTAAAAAAAAAAAAAAATTATAGAAGACGACAATGGTAAAAACTTGAACTTTTGAATATTATAATTTTTGTTATCCTTTAAAATTCAATTACATGGAATCCTAGAGTCACTGATGATGCTGAATAATAGAGGCATTTTTAAATATATTCTATGCAAAACTGAACCACACTTTAAATAGTTCATTTCTTTTGGCAAATATAGAAAACATTCAATAAGAGGTTATAGGTGGATATGTCCACAGGCACCTATTCAAATAGTCTTTCCATTAAGTACTTCTGGCACATGAACTAGTATTAAGTAGCTGTAAATTTCCTTCAACATTTATTTAAAACATCATAAACACAGCAGGAAACTGGGTAAAGAGAATGTTTGGTTTAGTGTGCTACAGCGTTGGATCTTGAAAGATGGTTACATGTAATATGGCCCTGCAGTCAAACAAAAAGCGTGAGAATACGTAAAGGTGAGAGATTCAAACTTGTGATTAGAGAATGATGAATAAAAGCAAACCAATTAAAAATGAATTTCTCCCAATGATATAACTAGGAGCCCTTGTCATTACATGTATATTTACTAGTATTCAATGTAATTTTGTGTTACATATTCTACCTGATTCCATGCTAGGTGCTTAATTTCTTTTACATCATCTCTTTTTCCTGATTGAAAACATCTTTCTGTGAGAAGCTGGGGCTAATTCTTGCATCATTTTATAGCTCTCTCATTAAAAGAGAACAATCTCATATTTTGTCTGTAGAGCTGACTTCCTGCATATATGATACATGCAGGTGCATGAGATCCCATGCTCAGAAGGGTCCCAGGCTTGGTTTAATGCTGCTGCATCTTGAAATTCTTCATATATACATATAAATATAAATATCCATATATATATATATATATATTTTTTTTTTTTTGAGACAGAGTCTCACTCTGTCACTCAGGCCAGAGTGCAGTGGTGCAATCTCATCTCACTGCAATATCCACCTCCCAGGTTCAAGCAATTCTCCTGCCTCAGCCTCCCAAGTAGCTGGGACTACAAGTGTGCACCACCACATCCAGCTAATTTTTGTATTTTTAGCAGAGACAGGGTTTCACTATGTTGAACAGGCTGGTTTCGAACTTCTGACCTCAGGTGTTCCATCACCTAGGCCTCCCAAGTGCTGGGATTCCAGTCATGAGCCACCGCTTCCAGCCTTTGTAATTTTTTAACAAGGGACCTTGAATTTTCACTTTGCACTGAACTCTCCAAATTATATATCTGGTTCTGTTTATCTGTTTATCTGGTTCGGCCCAATTGGTTTATGCAGTAATGCTTTTGGTGTTAAAAAACAAAGAGTCCAAATACTTATATCACAACCATAAAATTAGTTATGCTTTTTCCCTTCTTTTCCCGTGCTACTTCTCCCTTCTCCAGTTAAATTTTCATATTAGGCAAACAGATCAATGGAACTGAATTATCCCAGAAACAAACTCATGCATATCAGTACACTTGTTACTTGACCGATTTGCTATTGGAAATTAAGAAGGAGAAGTCCAATGATCATTACAATAAATGATGCTAATGAGCTGAACAAAAGAGAAACTTATATTTCAAACTCTTACCAAACCAAAACATTAATTTTGAGTAGCTAAAAAAATAATTGTGAGAAACATGTAGAGTGATGCTTGTTTGTATTAAAAATGTGACTTTTCTGCCCATCAAGATACCCTAAAGGAAGTGAAAAGCCAAGCTACAAACTCTAAGAATATAGTTATATCTCATAAAGTGTAGAAAGGACTAAAACTTGGAAGAAAATTTCAAACAGTTCCGTAGAAAACTGGATAAAAGATTTGAATAGGCGCTTCAAAGAAGAGGAAACTCAAATTAACCAAAAACATTGGATAATGTACTTAGATCAGTAATACTCAGGAAATGTAAATAAAAAGTAAAAGGGGTTAGTTACCATATTACACCCACCAGATAAGCAAAAATTTTAAGTCTGTGTATTAGCAAATATTGGAGGGGACATGAATCAACAGAAATTTTTACATATTAGTAAATGGACCATAAATTGAAAAACATCTTTATTTACTTGACAGATAAAGATTGTATATATTTATGGCACAGAATCTGATATTTTGATGTATGTATACATTATAGAAAGATTAAATCAAGCAAATTAACATTCCCATCACCTCATCTCCTTATTTTTTTGTAGTGAGAATATTTAAAATTTTTCTTTTAACAATTTTTAAATATACAATATATATCATTAACTGTGGTCGGCATGCTGCATGCTGTGAGATAGATCTTTAAAACTTACTTCTCTATCTAACTGACTGACATCTCCGCTTACCTGATTCCTCCCCGCTATTAGCCTTTGACTGACATCTCCCCTTTCCCCACCCCTCTCTGCTAGTAGCTTCTGGTAATGACCATTCTACTATGTTTCTATGAGATTGGCTTTTCTTATATTCTACACAGAGCTTCTTTCAAAAAAGTTTGATTTTACCTGAATATGAAACACACATGCCCCATGACCAATTAATTCTGTCATTAGATTTTAATAAATCACATTAAACTTTTATTCATGTGTACCAGAAGACATGTTGAAGAAAATTCACAGCAGCATAGATCTAAATAGAGTAGATCAAATACACAAAATGGGATATAATCATTCAGTGCCATAAAACAACAATAAAAATGAATGAATGACAGCTACAAGTATCACCAGCGATTAATCTTCCAAAGTTAGTAACGAGTAAACAAAATGTTTCACAATTCCATTTAAGTAAAGTTCAAAAGTAAACAAAGCCATACAATATATTGTATATCCTTCCCTTTCTGTCCCTAAGAACTACCATTAGTGAGGATGGTAGTTCTTAAAGGGAAGGATATGCAATGAAAGAGATCAGAAACTTCTAAGTCATTGGTAATGCTTATTTCCTAATGAGGATTTTGGCTACTTTGATATTGTCTTTATCGATATATATATATATATATATATATATATATATATAGTTTATATACTTTGATAAGGTATGAATATATTTCATAATTTAAAAAATGCCTTGCATTTCAAAGCATTATGTACTATCTACTGTATTTAAAGGTAAGTATTTTCAAGGAGGTCTACATATTGTTGACAAACCTTCAGCGACAAATTAATTCCTAACTCTCATCCACAAAATCTAACAAAAGAACTATATTCATATATGCATTAAATATTTTTAAGGCATATTTCATGCTGCATCAGTGTTAGCTCTTTTTGTAACTGCCATGAACATAATACACGTCAAATTGTACAAAGCACAAGGTTTTGATGGAGGGAAAAGGATATTAACAAATTGGTAGGAATGCTGAGTTAGTTCTGCAAGGAAAACAATGATCTACGCTTGTTTTCAAATCCCTGATAATATTTAAGTGACAGCCAAAAACCCAAAAACTTACTTCTTAAGGAGAAAAGGCATTATTGAAGTTCTTAAATATGACTACCTCTAGAAACTAAGATTTTGAAGGAGACAGCTGTCACACTGTTCTGTGGTATCTGGACTCTAACTGATGGAGAACCATCAAAACATTTTATATAGGCTCTGCCAAGGTAAAGTTGCACGTCTTTGGGGGTAAAAGAAAATAAGAGGCAAGCATGAATCTTATGAAAAAGTGGAGCATGAGAACAGAAAATATGGGGAGGCATGAAAGCAGTGTTGAAAAATTAAATCATCATCAAAATTTTGATGCTTGAAATTGAGAACAAGATTTAGATATGAAAACGTAGAACTTTTTCTCTTTTCTTTTTGATAGTAGGATCCTTGAAGATTGCTTTGGATAGACTAGTGTGCAATAGAAGATTTTGCTAAAGACACCATAGTCTGGCTGTGAACCTAATGCAAAGATTCTCTTGGCACAGTGTGTTTACCTTGACTTCATAATTCCTTAGGGAACAGTTCATAATATTTACATTTAAGTCCATAGCATTGTGGCCTTATGTACTTTAGAGTATCTAGTGCATAAGAACATTAATTCAAATGGGAAGCAACATTACAGGTGTTAAGCTATTGAGAAATCAGTATCTAAAATCATTACTGTTATTCCAGCTGGGAGAACCAAAGGCTGAGTTGTTTATTCCGATGGTCTTGTTTGCATTTTAAATTTAAGCCACTGAAGACCTAGTTACAGAAAACAAGAATTAGAAGCATTGAGCTAGATGCTACCGTCTCAGCAAACAAAATAAAACAAACAACAAAGAAACAAAAACTGACAGTGATTGACAGATCCTCAAAATTGTGTCTATCAATTTTTGTGTCTTCATGTGTGTTTCTCCAGCTACGCTGAGAAAAGGGCCTTGATTCAAGCTCTATAAATCATTCCTCGGAGAACAGCTTTTCAGCCTCCAATCAACTGAAATCTTACGTGTACATTTCTACTTGTTTCGCAGAGGTGACATTATAAAATCCTTTATTCTTGTAGAAATAACACTTTACCAGCTTAACACTAGAAGAATGCTTTTGGAGTCAGACACAACCTTATTATTAATACTACAAAAACCAGAATTATATATTTAAATTTGGGGGCAGAAGAAAACAATTCAAAGGAGCTCCATATTTTTGAATGATGAAATAAACATTTCCACTACTAGAGACAGTTCTTTCTTACAGTCCTGCATTGAAAAGACTATGTTAGGGGAATTTATACCTATGATGAATGTTAGCAGAATTTACACCTATGGTAAATGCTCTTCTTGAAATTCCAAGGGAAGATGTCATGACTTGTTTTTTAAGTGCTAATGTGATAGATAGAACTGTATGCTGTTTTTTACTTCGTTTTTAATCTGCATTGTTCTCAGTTTCCGAACTGACATAATCACAAGAATCTTTGCTCCATTAACATATTTTGTGACCAACTGAAAGAAGAAACGTGTAAAACTTATGTACGTTTCCAAACATCAAATACAAAATATTATTCTAATAATTTAGAATCAATTAAAATTTCTAAAGAACAACAAAATAGATCCAGCACCTCCTTGAGCCTTACAATGTGATCCAAGGATTAATGCGATATCATTATCTGGGAGCCTGCTAGAAATGCAGAATTCCAGGCTCCAGTCCAGATCTACTGAATCAGAACCTGCATTTGACCAAAGTCTCCAGGTGATCAGAACACACATCCAAGTTCACAAAGCTCCTCCATGGCTGACCTTTACAAATTACTATTTAGTCACATAAATTCTAACTTTGCCCAGAAAGTATAATTTTAGAACTGTGAATTCTTTATGGGAAATATGACTATAGCTTAAAAATGCTCAAATTTGGGATCTCTTAGTAAAAATAACCTCGCTGAGTTAAATTGTACATAGGTGGAAAAGTAATTTCTATGGTAACCAAAGTTTCCTAGGTGTTTAGAATTAGGAAATTGACAGGTAATCAGTATAGTAACTAGGGTACAATCACCATGGATGAAATCCTTTGCCAAATGGCAAATAAGTGAATGGCTACAATCTGGCACCAAACTGAGATTCCTGCTGTTTTTTCAATGGTAACACAGAAAGTACTTGCTACCAATTTTGAGATTGCTGTGACATGATGAAACATAAAAAGTAATCTCAATGTCTGATAGAAAAATGGTCTCCAAAATGTCCATATTTATCACACAAGGGTAAGAGTCTTCTGATATACAGTTCTCTGATTATAAAAATTGAGAACTCACAATGACGATATACATCTCAAACATGCAGAAATAATGTTTTGAATAGAAAATATCCCTGGAAAAGACCATTCATGACCATTAAAATACCATCTTACTTTTAAAAATTCATTTAATTTTATTTATTCATTTATTTATTACTGCAAATCAGGATTTAACAATAGTAAGGTCAGATAAAAATATTTTGTTGTTGCAGTAATCACAGTTTGACTAAAGGCTTAAAGTCATAGGCAAGTATAAAAAATCTCCACTCTTAGTTCAAAATATTTAAGCTAAGCAATTCCCCAAGTTGCTGCTCTAGACACTAAACTCATTGAAAATCTAAGGAAGCAGGAAAGAGATTGTTCTGCAAAATACACATTCCCTCACCAAGATGCTCTGGTGCTAGTGTTTTTAGAGGCTGAAAAAAACCAAACTTTTAAGCAACATTGAATTTTGAGTGCTCTCGTATGCTTTCTGATCTCTGACAAAAATGTACCTGTCAAATGTTCTTGAGTCCTATGTGTGCTGTGTTCTGCAGGGTATACCAGTGGCTCAGGGATAAAGCACAGTCCCTTCAAAGCAAGAACCTGGCCATTTGCCTTTGCCTCCCACCATTCGCTGTGTGGGTTTAAGAATTGCACTTAAATCAGCCATGCTGTTGATGCCTTTGACTTTGGCAATAACGGTTTTCCAAAATCTGAAGCCCGTCCTTAAAATAGTGTTTAACAGATCTGAGATCTCCATCTACCTTTTAAAAATTCTCATTTCACCCCAAGCATGCCTGTCAACATATTACCTATTGTTCAAGGCACATTTCTTTCTTTCTTTCTTCTTTTTTTTTTTTTTTTATTGGTCGAGATAGAGCCTCATTCTGTCACCTAGGCTGGAGTGCAGTGGCCCGATCACGGCTCACTGCAACCTCCGCCTCCCAGGTTCAAGCAATCCTCCCACCTCAGCTGGGATTACAGGTGTACATCACCATGCCTGGCTAAGTTTTGTATTTTTAATAGCCAGAATCCTGTTGGCCAGACTCCTGACCTCAAGTGATCCACCAGCCTCAGCCTTTCAAAATGCTGGGATTACAGGCATGAGCCACCATACCCAGCCTTAAGGCACATTTCTTATTTAACCTCTTCCATGAAACATTTTGTATTACTAATAACTCTTTAGTGTTATACCCACATCTTTATCTCCTCAATGGTATTTCATAACACCCTTGCCTTCTGTCCCTCTATTTGATTATTCCCTCCTTCAGGATGAAGTCTGTGCCTCATTCACTTTTGCATTTGTGTTACAGCACCTAGTGGCATGCACATAATAGCTATGTGACAAATATTTATAAGATTTAATTTTATTTGATCTCCCAGTGTCCAGACTTGCATCCCAACTGCTGGGTCTGATTGTGGGCTCTTTGGCTTCCGAACTGACTACTGCAGTACCCTAATTGTGATTACCTATGATTGGCAGGAAAACAATTGCCTCTTACCTTCCTGGTGAGATTCTTTTTTTAAAGCACATACCTTTTATTAATATTTACAGGCACTGGGGTTCGCAAAAATATGTTGATTAGGATGAAAGAGCTTAGATTCTGGGGCTTATCTTCTTAATGAAAGAAAACATGTTTTGATTTGCTCAAGAGAGTTTATGGGAGGACATTGTTTGAAATAACCAAACCAGAATGAAGTTTCTGGAACTAGGTGTCCTGTAATCTATTCTTAAAATGGGCCAGTCCTCCAAAAAGCAGAAGATTCACAACAAGCAGTCTGAAGGGACTCCTGGGCCAGCATAAGGCCATCCCCTCTGTGCCATCACTATCAGGTAGTTCACCTTTCAGTGATTCAATTGAATGTTTATAACAAATTTTTTATGATTTTGATTTTTGTTTTTATCAGGTTTCAAGAGACTAGGAAGTAAAAAAGCATACGGGTGAAGTAATGGAAGACAAGGGCTGTTTTATTACAGTCTGTTTATGCGTACTCATCTTGATGCTGTCTCTGTCTTCAATGAGAACACTAACTCTTCTTTCCCTGATTTAAGGAAGGCACCTTTCACAAAGGCAATCCATGCCTTACTTTTAAAGGGTAGAAAACTTTTCCTGCCCTGCAGAGTCTCAATTACCTTTAGCTCAGAGTAATCCTTATGCCAATGTAGCATAATTTTGGAGTGGCATATTCTGATCCCTTTCAGAAGAAGCTCAGATAGGTCAGAAACAATAAAGCTTTAACAAATAGCCAACATTTTTTTCTCATGTCACACAACTTCGACAAATATTATAAATATACTCTGGAAATGTATTGCCAATATGAGCATTGACTTTAAGGTTGCTTCCTCAAACAGTGACTTAGTGAGATCTTGATCTCACTTCGGCCTTCATGTAACTCATGACTTAGACTGAGTTCTGGCCTTGAATCTACTGTTCCTTGGGTATGTGGTCCAAGACGTGCCCTTGTCTGTACCAGTGTCCAGGACCTTCCCTTCTCCTGGGCTGACAGCTCAGGCCATTTTTTCAGAGGGTGCAAGCCCCTAGTATTTGCAGCTTCCATGTGGTATTGGTCCTGCAGGTGTGCAGAAGACAAAAATTGAGGTCGTGGAACGTCTGCTTAGATTTCAGAGGATGTATGGAAATAACTGTATGTCCGGGCAGAAGTTTGTTGTAGGGGTGGTACCCTTATGAAGAACCTTGGCTAGGGCAGTGTGGAAAGGAAATTTGGGGTCGGAGCCCTGACACAGAGTCCACACTGCCTAGTGGAGCTATGAGAAGAGGGACAGTGTTCTCTAGACCCCAGGATGGTAGTCCACTGGCAGCTTGCACCACATGCCTGGAAAAGCCATACACACTCAACGCCAGCCTATGAAAACAGCCAGGAGGGTGCCCGTATCTTGCAAAGCCGCAGGGGCAGAGCTGCCCAAGGCCTTGGGAATCCACTTCTTGCATCAGTATGACTGGGATGTGAGACCTAGGTCAAAGGAGATCATTTTGGATTCTTAAGGTTTAATCACTGACTGCCCTATTGGATTTCTGGTTTGCATGGGGCCTGCAGCTCCTTCGTTTTGGCCAATTTCTACCATTTGAAATGGGTATAGTTACCCAATGCCTGTATCCCTAGCATACCTAGGAAGTAACTAACTTGTTTTTGATTGTACAGGCTCCTAGGTGGAAGTGAATTGCCTTATCTCAGCTGAGACTTTGGACTTGGATTTTTAGGTTAATGCTGGAATGAGCTAAGACTTTGGCAGACTGTTGGAAAGGCATGGTTGTGTATTGAAAAATGAGGACATGAGATTTGGGTTGGGGGCTGGGGCAGAATGATATGGTTTCACTGTGTCCCCACCCAAAATCCCATCTTGAATTATAATCTCCGTGTGTCAAGGGCAGGACCAGGTGGAGATAAGTGGATTATGGGAGCAGTTTCCCTGTGTTGTTCTCATGATAGTGAGTGAATCTCTCAAGAGCTGATGGTTTTATAAGCATTTGGCATTTCCCCTACTGGCACTCATTCTCTTTCCTGCCGCCCTGTGAAGAGGTAACTTCCACCATGATTGTAAATTTCCTGAGGCCTTCTCAGCCATGCAGAACTATGAATCAATTGAACTCTTTTCTTTATAAATTATCCATTCTTAGTTATTTCTTCATAGCAGTGTGAGAATGGACTAATACACTAGCCAATGAGTGGTCATCTAAAGTAGGTATTCTCATTCCACTCCAAAGAGGGTTTGAAAAGGTCTCTAAGACCAATAATGAAATGGTTTATGTTATTCCTTGTGATTTATCAATAACTGAAATCAGTCCCCATTTGTCTTGCACCTACTGTTAGGTGTAGATTGATTAGTAGGTAGATAAAGAAATAGAAATCTTTCACACCTCTGGATACTCTGTCTCAAAAAGTATCTCAGTAATTTCTCCAAAATAAAAGACTATATTTGCAGCAATAATTGGCAGACAGAAGTGTCAAGGGAAGGTATGCTGAATAATGAAATAACAGCCATCTGTTTAAAGAGAAATTGGCAGTCTCATCTCATAAAAGGAGCACTTATTTTCTGTGCCAAAAATTTGTCCCAGCAATGCACAAAAGACCCAGTGGCACTGTGACTTTATTTCACATTTTAGAATGATGGACCTTTGCATTTTTAGGGCTTCTGTATACCCAGATCCTTCTGTAAACCCAGATCCTTCTGTAACACAATCAAGTTTAACCTAAGTGTTTGTATTTGCTGACAGTGGTCTTACCGTAAGTGTAACTGGCTTATTGAGTTAACTGGGCTTCATAGGACATAAGCACAGGTAATTCCTTTCATTCCCAAGATGACTCCTTTAAATCTACTCTCCCAACTTATACCACATCCCCACGCCCCAATCCCTTAGATGAAATCTCAGACATTTCTCATAGATTTTGGGGGGGTCTGTTTTAGATAATAAACAATTTAACCCAGTCTAATCATCATATGACTCCAAACCATCTTTGTTAAATCTTCTGTCCTCTCTCAGCTATATTTGGGGATGTGTGGGTATGATGAAATGTCTTTATTTTCTCACCTAACTCTCTACTCTTTCTGATCACTCATCAGCCTTTATCTAGCTGCTCCAGAATTTTAGCGAGGAAACAAATGTGACATAAGACATAGGGCAGAATGGCTTACTTGATTGGCACAGTCCTTGAAGCCCTCTGAGTATATAGGATTTCAAGTGGTGGGTCTACCTCTTTGTGGTTTTATGGGTTCCTTTTGGGGATCCCTCAACTGCAAATACCTTAATATATGTGATGTTTTCAAGCTGGACACTTATAACTCCTTCTCTAGTCTCTTATTTTTCATAGTTCATCCACTGTGGAATACTTGTTGCCTTTCCTGACATTCTTTAAATGGAATTCCTTTCACAATGATCAATCTAATTTCTTTTCACTGGATCTACAGTTAGCGCACAGAAAACTTATACTTTCATGGCTCCAAAAAACAGCTCTTGCTTTTAGACTCCTCAAGTATAAGACAAGTATCCAGTATCAGGCGCTGCTGTTCAATAAATGCTAAGTGTACCAAATCAAACTTCCTAAGATATTTTCTTGACCACACCCTCTCGAACTACAACTAGTGATTTGTCTTGAGTTGAGTGTAGAAGAAATACCACCACACACCATGTGTATGAGGGAGAAACTACATAAACATAATGCACACAGACAACATCGACTTTCCCTCTCCAGATCCTTTATCTCCACTCCTGGATTCTCCACTTTTTGTCCACAGTTTAGAAGTAGGTTTGAGATAATGCTGGATGAACTAATTTGGGGCCATCCTCTTTCTTAGTCTGATTCAGCACTTCAGTTTAGCGTATTCGCAAAATTGGTACTGATTCTGTTCTCGAACTTTTGAACATACAAGCTTCCTTTTGTTAGTAATAATAAGATGAATATTTTTCATGCTTGTATGAAAGCAGTTAATTCTTTAACATTTAATATAATTAACTAGTATTTGGGTTTAAATTTATTACCTTATTTAAAAACAGTTATGTGGACTACAATGTCCATCTTGCATGTTCTAAATTTTTAAAATATTTTTCATGTTTGAGTATTTTTGTCAGTACATTTTTTTCTGTTAAGTATAAATGCTTTTTACTATTTTTAATGGTACCCTAGAGATTACAACATGCATTCTCGACTTATGAAAATTTAAAATTAATTTTACTTATATTTTCTTGCCAGACAATGCATTGAGCTTAAAAAATTTTAACTCCAGTTACTAATCTCGCAACTTAGATGCCATTATTTTCATATATTTAATTGTATATATGTATAACATTTTGTACAAACCACAACAGACTATTTATTTAGACTTAGCTATATATTCACTTTCTTTTCTTTCCTTCATACATGTCATCCTTTCAGTGTGAAGTTTTTGTGAGGTCTAAAGAATAACATTTAATTTTCATTGGGTGCATTTGTCTAATGTAATAACTTTCTTTCATCTAGCTTTCACTAGGTGTGAATTTTTTATAGAAGTGAAATATTTGAAAATAAAAAGTGTGACAAAAATTAAATGCTCAGGATATATATTAAAATAGTACATTTCATTAAGTGTAATGTATACATTTTATAAAACATTAGTTGTAAGTGCCATTTATAAGAAAAGAAGCCACTGTCCATTCAATTGTGACAAAACACTAATTATAAGACTTTTTAAAAAGACAGATAAAACATGGCAATACCTTTTCTGAATTTATAAACTGGAAATGGTGTAGCATATCATAAAATATATATTAAAATTATCAAAAATTTTCAAAATTATGTTCATATTTTCTTCTCAAAAAGCTAACATGAAGAAAAATTTTGATGAGGAGCGAGAAATGAAACCTGTTTAATGTGAAATGCTTGATTAGTATATATATTCCTAAAATATATTGCTCAGTGTAATTAGGGCATCTGGGAGTCTCAAAGATAAATACAATCACATTTATATATATTTGACCTTTGATTTCCCAATAATGGTATTATATGTTATTTTCATAAGTTTAAAATGTGGTTCTGGCCAGGTGCAGTGGCTCACATCTGTAATCCCAGCACTTTGGGAGGCCAAAGTGGGTGGATCACAAGGTCAGGGGATCAAGACAATCCTGGCCAATATGGTGAAACCCCATCTCTACTAAAAATACAAAAGTTAGCTGGGCATTGTGGCATGTGCCTGTTGTTTCAGCTACTTGGGAAGCTGAGGCAGGAGAATCACTTGAACCCAGGAGGCGGAAGTTGCAGTGAGCCGAGATCATGCCACTGCACTCTAGCCTGGTGACAGAGTGAGACTCCATCTAAAAAAAAAAAAAAAAACTAGTTCCCCAAGTCTTGTCTGTTTGTAACAACTCAAAAGCAAGGAGTGATTCTTATCTGTAGGACACTAGCAATTACCTCCAAAATTGCTGTCAGTGTCTTCAGTTTGATGAGTGGCTTGGTATCCATGTATTACGTGCTGCTGTAGTTCTGAGGAGTAAAGCCATGTCTCAATACATTTCTTATTATTCTGATCTCTGAGAGTATTAGCCAGTCATTTGTTGCTACAGTATCTAATAGCAACTAAAGTAGAACACTGAGAGGAAGCCTTTGAGATATAGAGTGTAAAGAGAGAAGAGTACTTGACCAACATAAGAATGAGAGAATGAGTGAATGCATACCAAGTGGAAGGTGGAAGTCTGATTGCTAAATAGAAATGATATAAAAGAAGCACAAAAAGTGGGTCTCAGATGTTTACAGGAAGTGAAGCAAAGTAAACATAAATATAGTAAAAATGAGAAAAAATACAGAAGTGAATAGTTTAGGATTCTCATATTGTATGTCCATTGAAGGTAGTGATTATCTCATTTGCCTTTGTAGTATCAACAGCCACAAACGTCCATGGCACAGAGTAGAAATTCAGTTCATTAATCAAAAAGAAAAGACTCTTAGAGATTCCAGTCTAACATGTAAAGAGCTTGGAAGTTGTCACTCCTGTCTTCATAATAAGAAAAATTCTGAAAAAACTGAAAATCAACAGCCTTCTAAGATCTATCAGACAATTGAGTAGATGGAGCAAGCCACTGCCTCAAAACTGGAGAGACAGATAGGTAAGAGTTACATCTTACCTTTAGCAGAAGCCCAGGAGTGGAAGCCCACAGCTGAAGCCAGTATCAATAGGAACACTTTAAACTCTAATTTACATAATGCTGGTGGCTCAGTATGAACTAGCTTGAAAGTTAAAAACTTTCATGGGGTCTAATCTTAGGGAGCCCCCATACTTTTGAGAGTTTTAACCTCTTCCAAAAGCCCTACAGGTTCACACTGTGAAAATCTGAGAAAACTCCCTACCTTCTTTCAACAAGAGCAGGGGAAATTATAACCATTCTGAAACATGCCCAGAATTCCCTGTTATCCTTAAGCAAGGCTGAACCTTAGAGAAAACTACTTTACCAGCACCTAACTAACTGGGGTTTTACCCAAATCTAACCAACCTAGAGAAAGAGAAATACCAACTCAGCCTCACTAAAAGACTGATAATGCCTCTCTGCCCCTGCACACATTACTACCACATTAATAGAGTTCATATAATAAGAGGGGATTATAGCTTAGAAAATCTGCAAGCCTCAGCGTCTATTTAAAAAATCTAGGAAAACTCAAAGACAACAGTGGAGATGAAAACAAGCACATGACAGAAAATTTCAGCCTCCAATATCACAGCTAAAGCAAACAGGAAAAACAGTCCCACTCCCAGCCAGATAAACATAAAATCTCATACAAAAGGCCTATCTATCTCGGTTCCTCTTACCCAAGGAAGGGGGTTTTTTGTGTTCAATAGCAAATGACAAGGCATGCTAACTGGCAGAAAATATAGCCTGAAGAGACAATAGAGCACACAAACCACATTCAGATATGGCAGAGATTTTGGAATGATCAGGAACTAAAAATAACTATGATTAATAAGCTAAGGACTCTAATGGAGCAACTAGACAACCTGTAAGAAGAGAGATGGGTAATGTAAGCAGAGAGATGAAAACTTTAAGAAATAATTAAAGAAAATGCTAGAATAGTAATAATAATAATAAAAAAATGAACAGAAACAGAGAACACCTCAGGGGACATAGTCATGGACATTGAACATGGCCGAGGAAAGAATCAGTGACTGAAAGACAAAACGGGAGAAAGAATGAAAAGATGGAACAGAGTATGCGAGAACTGTGGGACATTTTAAAAGGTGCAACATATGTATGATGAAAATATCAGTAGAAGAAACTGAAAATATTTAAAATACTAATGGCTGAGAATTTTCCAGAATTAATCACAGATTCAGAAAGCGCAGAGACCACCAAGCAGAATAAATACCAAAAAAAACCGACACCAAGGCATATCATAAACCAACTGCAGAAAATCAAAGACAAAGAGAAAATCTTGAAAGAATTCAGAGGAAAAAACTTTTCCCTATAGAAGAACAGGATAAGAATTACATTGGACTTCTCAGAAACCATGCAAGTATGGAAAGAGTGAAGAGAAATATTTTAAGTTTTCAAAGAAAATATCCATCAACCTAGAATTATGTATCCAACAAAACTGTCCTTCAAAAGAGGGAGATAAAGACTTTCTCAGACAAACAAAAATTAAGGGCATTTGACACCAGTAGGCTTGCCTGGCAAGAAATGTTCAAAAATTTTTGAGAAAGAAGAAAATTGATGCAGGTCAGATACTCTGATTTACATAAAGGAAGAATTTAGATGCAAAATAAATGAAGGTAAAATAAAATCTTTTATTTTCTTATTTTAGTTAACTGATAACAGTTTGTTCTGGATGATAATAGCAACAATGTGTTCAGTGATTATTGTTTATGAGTAAGTGAAATAAATGACATCAGTGTTATAAGGGACAGGAGAAAGGAATTGAAAATACTCTGTTATGAGGTACTGGTATGACCCATGAAGTGCAAAAGTGTTATTTGAAAGAAGACATGGATATAGTCATAAATATATTTACTGCAAACACAAGGGGTACCACTAAAGCATAAAAAAGTAGAGTTGATATGCTAAGAGGATAAAAAGATGCTTATATAACATGCTTAACTGAAACCAGAGAGGGAAAGAGAGAGTGTGGGGAGAGAGAGAGAGATAACGGGTCATCATAGGAAAACAGTAACAAATATTATAGATATTAATACAGATATATTCACAATCACTGTATACATCAAAGGTCTAATCCATATACTTATTAAAGACTGAGATTGTCAGAGTAGATAATAAAAAAACAAGATACAACTATATGCTTTCTATGAGAAACCCACCTTAAATATAAAGCCACAACTAGATTAAAAATAAAGGGATGGAGAAAGATATTATTCTAACACTCATCGAAATAAAGCTGAAGTAGCAATATTAATTACAGACAAAACTGACTTCAGAGGAAGGGAAATAATCAGGGCTAAAGAGGGGCATTATATAATGACAAAGGGGTCAATTCTCCAAGAAGACACAACAATCCTTAATGTATAGATGCCTAAAAATAGAGTTCTAAAAAATGTGAGACAAAATCTGATAGATGTGCAAGGAGAAATAATTGAATTGGCCATAATAGTTGGTATAGTTGGAGATTTTAATACTGTCTTTTAGTAATTTACAGATCTAGCAAGCAAAAATCAGTAAGGATGTAATGAACCAAACAGCACCATCTATCAGCTGGATCTAATTAACACATTCAAATACAGTAGAATTCACATTTTTCTCAAGCTCACATGAAACCAACCTAGAGAAAGAGAAATACCAACTCAGCCTCACTAAAAGACTGATAATACCAGATACTGGACCAGACACTGGGCCATAAAATACATCGCATCAGTTGGTGTGAGATGCAGCAAAAACAGTACTTAGAGGGAAATATATAGTACTGAATATTTATATTAGAAAAAAATCTAAGCACAATAATCTAAGCTTCTACCTTAAGAAACTAGAAAAAGATGAGTACATTAAATCCAGAATAGGGAAAATAAAAAAAAAAATAAGAGATTTGGCATATATTGCATTTGTAAGAAGTATCATTACAGAGAAAATTGAGGTTAAAAAAATTTCAAATGAAATTTTTACTATATTTTAGGCAAAAAGTTCAAATTCTTTATTTACCATTTTATATCTTGGTAGCATCAAAAATTTATCAAATCTTTCTGAGATTCAATTTTTTTCATTTCATGTTTATTGCAAGAATTAAGTTAAAAAGCTCATGAAAAACAGTACATTAAGCATTCTAAAATGGTAGGAGTTGATTAAAGGGCACAAAAATATAATTAGATAGAAGGAATAAGTTTTAGTATACAATGGTACAACATGGAAATTATAGTTAACAATAATTTATTGTATATTTCAAAATAGCTAGAAGAGAAGAATTGCAATGCTCCCAACATACACACAAAAATAAATGTTTGAGGTGATGGATATCCCAGTTACCCTGATTTGACCATTGCACATTGTGTACAGGTATCAAAATAGCACGTGTACCCCTAAAATATGTACAACTATTTTACATCCGTAAAGCGGTAGGGATTGTCTTCATCACCAATCTCATCATCATCATCGCCACCACTGCCATTACCACCATCAGCACCATAATCATCATCACATCACAATCAAATGTGCATTGATGAACAATATTGTACATACAAAGACAAATGAAGCCTGGTTAGATAAAAAGATTAATTGTGGAATCCACAAGAGAAGCTCCCTATGTGTTAGAGAATCTGCTGAAAGACCACCTTTTTCAGGATACTTTGTTAGGCCTCTGTCCTGATATTGATGATTTATCTTCTCCTGGTCCCCTCTACCTTTGTGCTATTGATGTCCCCCATTGACCCGCAGGTCAGCAGCTTCATTTCTTTAAGTTCTGCTACAAAATTCCACTCATACACATTAGTTTATAAAAGATTTTGTAATAGAAAAAGAAGTTGACTGAAACACCAAAAGCAACAGCAACAGAAGCCAAAATTGACAAATGAAATCTAATTAAAGAGCTTCTGCACAGCAAAACAAATCATTATCAGAGTGAGCAGGCAGTCTACAGCATGGGGAAAAAGTTTTGCAATCTATTCATCTGACAAAGAGCTAATATCCAGAATCTACAAAGAGCTTAAACAAATATACAAGAAAAAAACAAACAGCCCCATCAAAAAGTGGGTGAAGGATATGAACAGACATTTCTCAAAAGAAGACATTTATGCAACCAACAAACCTACAAAAAAAACCTCATCATCACTGGTCATTAGCGAAATGCAAATCAAAAACACATTAAGATACCATCTCACGCCAGTTAGAATGGTGATTGTTAAAAAGTCAGGAAACAACAGATGCTGGAGAGGATGTCGAGAAATAGGAATGCTTTTACATTGTTGGTGGGAGTGTCAATTAGTTCAACCATTATAGAAGACAGCGTGGTGATTCCTCAAGGACCTTGAACTAGAAATACCATTTGACCCAGCAATCCCATTACTGGGTATATACCCCCAAAATTATAAATCATTCTACTATAAAGACGCATGTGTGTGTATGTTTATTACAGCACTGTTCACAATAGCAAAGACTTGGAACCAACTCAAATGCCCATCGATGATAGACTGGATAAAGAAAATGTGGCGCATATATACCGTGGAATACTATGCAGCCATAAAAAAGGACAATTTCATGTCCTTTGCAGGGACATGGATGAAGCTGGAAACCATCCTTCTCAGCAAATTAACACAGAACAGAAAATCAAACTCTGCATGTTCTCACTCATAAGTGAGAGTTGAACGATGAGAACACATGGACACAGGGAGGGGAACATCACACACTGGGGCCTGTTGAGGGGCAGGGGGATAGCGGAAGGATAGCATTAAGAAAAATACCTAATGTAGATGACAGGTTGATGGGTACAGCAAACCACCATGGCACATGTATACCTATGCAACAAACCTACATGTTCTGCACATGTACCCCAGAACTTAAAGTATAATAAAAAAAAGAAAAAAGTTGATATGATATGCCTTCTAGAAAACAAAACAGAAAACTCTTATTAGACATTTCTTTTCTGTCAGGGTCCTTCTTAGCAGGCCCATCAAGAACAGCTTTGCTTTCTTCCCTTTTTCCCTGACAAGTTCCCATTCCCTCTCCCTCTCTCAAGTTTTCCTTTACAAGCCCCAAATTCCTTTCTCACTGTTAGATACAGTTCAGCTCTCCTTGGATGTGCCTCTGAAATCTTGTATAACAGAGCTTATAACTTGTGCTCAAATAGCTTTTTCAGGACAGCTCATTTCACCCTGCTTTGCAGCCTCTTCCTTGCCTGGTCTCGGATGAAATCCTAGGCTAGTCCCACAGCTTTTCTAGGTACCTTACATTTTATTTTATTTCTGTTAGTTCAATCTCACATCAAAATTGTTCTCAACCAGATTAAAGCTTCCCTTTTCCCCCAAGCTAACCCCGGCTCAGAATGGGAACACTCCGGTGGGGAAAGGGTTTACACCTCCCTTCTTTGTGATTTCCCCAGGCAGCTCTTCTCACTGCGCAACCTCTTGCCCCTCCTCTGTTGGAGAGGTGGAGAGGGAGGAGAGGTAAGGTTCAGAAAGTTCTTGAATTTCCGGTTGGAATCTGACACTCATGCTCTCTAGGAGTGTCAGATGCTCAATCGGTCCCTTGTCTGGCTGGGTACTGGGCAATCTGAGCGCTCTCTTAGTAATCCCTAGTGGGAATCTTCTGCCTGTGGCTCTATGATAGGTTGATGTCTCCTTTGCTGGCTGCCTACAACTCTCCCTATGGTTCTGAATTCCTTCAGCCCGTCCCTGCAAGGGCCACATCCTTCTTTTGAGCAGTCCTCATCGTCAAAGTCCCTCTGAAATGAGCCAAGTTCCCCACCTTTCTACTGGGTTGATTTCTGGCTCACAGAATACATAAGCTTTCCTGTTTTGACCACACTTTGGGAGATGTAGGCTATTCCCAAGTGCAGCACTGTCTCTAGGCTGTGTAGCCACAGTCTCCTCCAGTTGGCTTCTTTTACTCTGGTGTCACTATGACCCAGTGTGTAGGTGAAAGAGATAATACAATGCTCCAGCAATAGTCTCCGTAAAGAAATCTATGCAAGCCATAAAAAACGATGAGTTCGTGTCCTTTGTAGGGATATAGATAAATCTGGAAACGATCATTCTCAGCAAACTGACACAAGAACAGAAAATCAGACACCATGTTCTCATTCATAGATGGGTGTTGAACAATGAGAACGCTCGGGCGCAGGGAGGGGAACATCACACACTGGGGTCTTTTGGGGGATGGGGGGCTGGGGGAAACAGTAGGGGGTGGGGAGGTTGGGGAGGGATAACACTGGGAGAAATGCCTGATGTAGGTGACAGGGGGAAGGAGACAGCAAATCACCATGGCATGTGTGTACCTACACAATAATCCTGCAAGATCTGCACCTTTACCCCAGAACTTAAAGTACAATACTAAAAAAAAAAAAGAAATCCCCTTTACCAATACGCCTTCACCGGTTGTGTCTTCATTTATATCCTGGAGGTGACAATGATCTATGGTATTCTAGACTGGATTTCGTGTCACCCTTTAGCAAATTGTGCATAGATGTTTATGCACCACTCTTAAAATTGTGTGAGCACTAAACAACACCCATTATCTTAATTTTAGGGCTTCATCCAAAACAAAGCTAGGATAAGATAACGCCAATTTGAACATCCTGTTTCATTGGCATATAAAAATCTACTAGGGGAAAAGAAAATCAACCAGGATTCTTAGCAAAACTTAGACAGGAATATAGATATCAATTATATTTTTGCATATATAATAATTGATACAGTTTGGATGTTTGTCCCCTCTAAATCTCATGGAGAGATGCAATTCCCAGTGCTGAAGGTGAGGGTGGGTGGGAGGTGTTTGGATCATGGAGGCAGTTCCCTCATGAATGGCGTGATACCCTCCCCACGATAATGAGTTCATTTCAGATATGGTTATTTAAAAAGGAGCCTGGCACCTCTCTCTGTCTCTCTTGCTCCCTCTCTCACTATGTGAAGTGCCTGCTCCCTTTGCCTTCTGCCATCAGTCAAAACTTCCTGAGGCCTGGCCAAAAGCCAAGCAGATGCAGGCAACATGCTTCTTGATAATTCTTTATAAAGTACCCAGCCTCATGTATTCATTGATAGCAATGCAAACAGAGTAACACGATAATTTAATGAATTTCTATTTTTAAAACACTATTTTTGTATTATTTTTTGTTTCTTGTACTTTCTGTTGAATTATAAGTTCTTTGTGGGCATGCTTAAGAGATGTAATCAATGAAAGAGCTGGAGAAGATAATTCGTATGTTAAGAACCTTTCCCTATGGTGCCTTCTCAATTCTAATGCTGCACTTGCACAGTCAGTAGAGTAGGGTCTCTTTCATGATTTCAATTTTCCTTAGCTCTATTTTCTAGTGTCTAAAAGTATGAAGAATACTTCTATAAACACATAGTATCCTTTTAAAATTGATATTCTTTAAAAGATTTATAGTAAAAATACCAGTGGAAACTAAAAAACTTCACAGGCTCCATTTAAAACCAAAACCTCAAAGTTTAATTGTTAACTATTAAAAAAAAAAAAAGCTTCAATCTCTTTTCATTTGCATTATAAAACTTGAACTTAATAAACCACCAGTGGTATAAATACATTAGAAGCCAGGTTGCCAATTAACATCTTTTTGGCTGTGCAGAGATAACCAAGCACAGAAAAAGTCAAACAAATTCAACTTTAATGTAATTATGTTGGAGACTAATTTAATCAGATATTTATCAGATTTCCCCATAGATCCTCTGAAGCAGCAGCATTAATATTGTTTTCCTAAGTATTCAGCACAGCCAACCCTTCCATGGAAATTAGCAAATGGGGGCTCTTGCAAAGCATTTGAATCTTATTTCTCCTGCATAGCCTCACCTTCTGTAAGCATTAAACGCTTTTCTGGCAATGGTGCTATTTGACTTAAGTGCACAGGCTGTGGATGCCACATTGACCAACTAGTGTTGAGAGTACACTACAGTAATTGCTTGTCTGATCATTCAGAGAATCCCCTAATGATCCTAGTGAGATTAGGAAAATGGGAATGTAACTGTAGGTGTGTCCAAGGGTGTCAAGAGAAGTATGTCATCAAGTTAAGAAGAACCCTTAGCAATACAGGTGGAAAGTTTTGCTCCAATTGTTCTCTCACTTATGTTGCCTTTTCAGCCCATTAGTGTGGTTCAGAATAGTTTTCCTCACTTAAAAATATGAACAAGAGTGTTTAAACCATGCAAATTTCTGACCACTTTGTTTCTCAGCATCTGACATGTTAGCACTCACATACAGTGGACAAATTTACAATGAAAGGGAGGGAAATAGGAGAAAATCTTAACACCTTGACTAAAAAATTTATGTCATGGTGCTGGTTTTCACCTACTATCAAAATCATTCAAGTCCCTGAAATGTAGTGGTAAATGATCATTTGAATGTTTCTTAACTTCAGCTCCATCTGCAGTGGATTCTAAGCTGCGTAGAATAGAGCCTTCCCTCAAGGAAGATTTTATTCACTTTTTGAAATGTTTCCTAAATATATTATAGAACATCTCATCTTCTTTTACTTGCATGAAGATTTCGAATAAAAACATGACAAATGCTGCTGTTGAGTTTAGTGTTATAGTTGCAAATATGCTAAGTTGTTAGAGAGCATGGAGATGAATGATGTTGGCTTCTCATTCATTTGTGCTGTAATATGAAAGACAAAGCAAGAACTTCCCTTGCCTTTGCCTTTCTAAAAATCAACTGAGAGAAGAAATGTGGGGAGAAAGACGGTGACTCTGGTAATTTCCAGTGATCACATTTGAAAAGGCGGTAAAACGTGAATATTTTAGCCACTTCTGCAGACTATTTCAAAACACTTGCTCAGTAACGGAAATGGCTTTTAATGCACTTGAGCTTCTAATACAGATCAAGGTGTGCTGCTGAGTGGGAAAAACAGGATAGGAAAGAGTAAGAAACACGGATTTAGCGGCTCCAAATGGTTTCTCAGTTATCTCTCACGATATCATTGGCCATTTCCTGGCCCGTAGCCATTGATTACCGTTTCATATGCCACGTGTGAATGCCAGTTACTGAGAAAATGGTGTGCTATATGACCAATTCTCATGCTTTTAGGGGGAAGGAGAAACTGTAAATTATTACACAAAGGCATACATTTTTTTGAGAAACAGGAATAGACTTTAGTACCATTTTCTCTGGTTTACAAGATGCCTCAAATGTATCTTTTTTCTGAATGGTGTTTTGAGTGTATACTTACTACAGCTGTCTGTTACACAACAGTTCTGAGGAAGTTCAAGAAAATCCTAGGATACTCAAGTTAGGCAACAGTGAGAAAAACCAACAGCATATTTTTTCTCTTTCTCCAAGCCACCTTCTTTGGAAAAAAATTTCTTTCTCACTTTCCCCGCCCCTTATTCCCACTTTCCTATAGAATAGCAGCTGTGTTTAGCTTGACGAATTTCAATAAAATAGAACAGATGTTGCAGAGACCTCTGTTAATAATAATAATAATAATAATAATAAAAGAAACTAGGATTTCTGTTCTCTAAAAATCAGTTCTAATTTTTTTTATCATTTACAATTCCAAGACCCCAAGTAAAAATTAAAGGTAATTCTAAACAAAGTGGGCTGCTTGTGCCTTGCCAAAGGTAATAGAAACACTTTTGGTTTCACTGAGAGAAGGTGGCTAGGAAAGACTATATAAATATATTCTATATCCGTTCATAAAGCAAGTAATTGAGTCAGCAAATAGGTAGGTTCATGGATGAACAGAAGATGTTTATATTTAAACCTAAGGCTCCTTGAAAAGTAAGCTAGATTATGCTGTTGAGGCTTAAGATATTGGCCTGCAAGCAACTCTCTTTTTTGTTGATGAGCTGTAAATGTGTACCTAACTAGCTAATTCCTTGTCAACTGCCCTAGATAAAGAGCCTTTAGGACAAGCTTAGCTCTTCCTATTTGCAGCTGAGCTACAGAAGAAAGAAAAGAAACTCATATTTTATGAGTCCTACTATGTACCAAGCATTAAATTAACACAGTATCTATTTTATGTCATTAAATTGTCACTTAACACTGTGCAAGAATAAACTGATTTGTACAAGTCTGCTATAACAAAAGACCTTAGACTGAGTAATTAATTTATTTCTAACAGTTCTGCAGCCTAGGAAGTCCAAGATCCAGGTGTCAACCAACTGTGTATCTAGGGAAGGCTCACTTTCTGCTTCACAGATGGTACTTCTTGCTGTGTCCTCACTCACAGTGCAGAAAGGGCAAATGCTGTGCTCTCATATCAGGTGGGGAAAGGGCAAACAGCTCCCTTGTACTTCTTTTATAAGGTCACCGATCCCATTCATGCCCGCACGACTTACTCATCTACCGAAAGGTCCCACCTCTTCATACTATCACACTGGTAATTAAGTTTCAACACGTGATTTTTGGGAAGGCACACTCAGACCATAGCACAGGGTTTCAGAAACCTGCCCCATTACCTGACAAAAACCCAGGTTGACAAACTCCTCATATTCCTCCCCTTTATTGGAGCAGGGCTCTACCATAATAGGTTTCAAAGAATCACCATATAGAAGAACTGCCATGGTATGTTAATTGCAAGTTATATTCAGGAATGTCTGTATTAATCCAGGCTGTTCCTATTTTTTATTATTTCAACGTAGATTTGAGGGGTTCAGACATTTATGGAAATACTCCAATGTTCCATGTTAGCCTTTTTTTTTTTTTCCAAAAAAAAATAGTAATTGTATTAATGCATTTTGCTGCTTTAGTTTACTATTCATGTAATTTTCTGAAAACTTTGAAATACATAAATTCATTCAAAAAAGTATTTTAAAGGACTTGGCATACACAGAAATTGTAACACTTGTCCTATATGTGATTATATTTAGGTTTGACTAATTATATTCTGAGAAATCTAAAATGAATTCAAATAATCTCCTAACCCAGCATATTTCTGAGCTTATACATTTTCCAAATATATAAAAGATGATGCAACATATCTGGGAGAACTTATAGTACCAACATATAGTAATGAATGCATGAGGTTATGTTAAGAAAATTCTTATCTTAACATACAAATCAGAAAACTAGGCGTCAGACTGATCCAACACGCACACAGCTGGAAAGTCATCTGTTTGGCTTAAGAGCCTCCCATCAAACGTTTCTCAGTCCAGATGTTCAGTGACTGCAGCTTTCTTTTATGCTGTGCATCCACTGAGGACTACACCCCACCAGAAACAGAGAGGGTCTAGGCAGGCTCCGAATCCAGGTAGACCAGGGATGCTATTGAGGTTCTTATCAGTACCAAATGTGTTACCCATTTAGCACTTTCTTTTTTTTTTTGAAAAAGTGTCTTACTCTGTCACCCAGGCTAGAGTGCAGTGATGCTGTGTCAACTTACTGCAACCTCCACTTCCAGGATTCAAGCAATTCTTCTGCCTCAGCCTCCTGAGAAGCTGGGACTACAGGTGCACACCACCACACTCAGTTAATTTTTGTATTTTTAGTATAAAAGGCGTTTCACCATATTGACCAGGCTGGTCTTGAATTCCTGATCTCAAGTGATCCTCCCACCTCAGCTTCCCAAAGTGTTGATTACAGGCCTGGCCTGATCTATCACGCCTGGCCCTATTCAATACTTCTTTATTAAAAAGTTCATTTTTGTTTGAAAAAAGAAAAATGTTTTCAATACCTTGTAAATTAATAACTATTAATTTAGTCTAAAATTCTACATAATGCATAAGAACATACCAACATGTACTTCATATTCATATTAGACGAATAATATCTTATATAGTTACAGGTTAATAAGTCAAATTTCTTCCAGAAAATAGATGGAAATGACCTATAGAACTCATTTGTCCTTTCTTTCTTACTTGAAGAGAGATAATGATTGAAAATCTCTACATTCTGCTTTGATTTGTTTCTCCTACTGTGGCCCCTTGCTTCAAAACTACTTTTGAATTTCCACTCCCAACACCATTCTCCACTTCTTGAGGTCTTAGCAATTATTTAGGACACAGTTAAAAGCCAATGTTTCAGTAAAATCTCCCCAAATCTTAGCCCTTTAAAAAAACATACAAATACTGTTCTTCCCTCCCATAGCATTTTTACACTACTTTTAGAGAATTTACCATTTTGTCTCATTTTATAGTTCTTTTTGTTCAAATTTATCTCCTTCACTAGAATCAAGTTTCTGGGGGATGGGATTTTGGCTGATCCATCATTCTATTCCCATGTATAGTACATTTGCATGAAGAATGTGTTATATATAGCATTTAAATCGTTTTGTTGTTTTGCTTTGTTTTAACAAATTAAACCCAAACAGAATACGGACAACCATGCAAGAGGTTTTCACAATTATTGCCAGGAAATCAGTGCCTCTATTTTCCTGCTGCAGCCACAGCTTTTCATTTCTTTTTCCAATCCTCCACCTGCACCGTGAACGGTGGTCACCATGGCTTCTCACCTCATCAAAACTAACTGAATCTTTGCTGGATTTCATGGAACAAATGGGTAAGAAGAGGCTAATTTTGTGCAAAGGTGGGGAAACTCATGATTTTTTTCTTTTTGACATGAGAATAAGAAGAGAAGGGTCACAGCAAATTTATTAGTAGAAACAGGGTCTCCTGGCTCATCAGAAAGGCTTGTGTGAAGGAAGTGTCACATCAACCCTGTAGTAATATGAGCAACTTTAGCTTCTATATTCCATCTTTTGTTTGAACAAACTCTCAGGATTTAGTTGTAAATATCCCTTTCGTTATTCTCTGATTTAATATACTTCATTCTACTGTCAGAATGTGGGAAATAAAAACAATCCCCTTCAGTATTATCTTCCTTGAGCAACATATGAAAAATGTGTTAAGCACTTTAGGTGCTTGAGGCACTGACTTAAATGTCGTTGCCGTATGAGCAAACTGTAGCCACATTCACTTAGGTTCCGGCTCATTGCAGTTATCTCATAAATACACTGTGGGTATTTAATGAATAACTAAAGTTAACCATACTTTCAGAATGAAAACTTCAAAAATAACCTGTCTGTAATTTTCTTTTAGTTTTAGAAACTGCATATGCCCATTTAAACCCTTCTTCCTGAATAAATATCCCGAGTTCTAAAAGTTATATATATATTCCTAACTGCCTAACAAAAATAAATATGGGGCTTTCTCAATTTCTAAGTTAAAACTATTGTGAACAAAGAATTTATTTTAAATATTTAGCCACCCTATTGAAGATTTTGCACCAAAATCAATTCTGATAAAATATGATTTTTACCAGGTTTAATTAAAGTCATGGGATTATATGTGGAGTATGGGTCATTTCCAGTTTGCAAATACTCTTGATTTGTATTTGGAATGAATGTTAGGGTGAGATGGAGTCATCCTAAAAGTAATGTCTGTGAGTAAACTCCTTCTTTATAAGTAAATTATTAGACTAAATGAATATCTTCTCCTTGTAAGTTCTAAGTAGTATCATTGAAAACTGGATACTACTTCCTTGGCCTTTATGTTAGTGATATGTACCTCATTTTGGCTGGCTGAGAGCCACAGAGACCATTTGAGATATGCCTCCAAAGTAAGAATTCCAATCATATTTGTACCTTTTTCTCTAGCTTTATGCAATTGTGGAGGCAGAATGGGGGCGGTGGAGAAGAGAGAGGGTGAATAGTTGCATTTAACTGGAGATAGAGATTTCTACAGGTTTTTTTTTCCCTGAAGTTCTAGTATGTTCAATTCGACTTACATATATTGAGCATCTGTTATATGCAAGGCTCAGTGTTACATGCCATGGGGGAACCATGGGAGCCACTGTTAAAGATGCCAATAATCTAGTGATGAAGATGTGTATGAATAAGTCCCCTATCCCGTAAGTGAGATCTATGCTCAGCAGAGGTATAGACAAAATTTGGAATGGATGAGAGGAGCATCCTGGCCAATAACTTTAAGAAGGGGATACTTGTGTTTGACTTTGAAGGTTGTTAAAATTTTGACAAGCAGACCAGGGTAGAACAGGCTTCTTCACAGATGGAAAAGTAGGGGGAAATGCTTAGAAATATAACAGTATATGTTGGATTGCATAAGGAAAGGGGTATGATAGACCAAAAAATTGAATTTATGGAGGTATGGTAAGAATATAACTATAAAAACAGTAGTGTTCAAAATGGGTACTGTGGGCAATGGGAGGAAAACTTGCGGGAAAGAGTAATGTTCTTTTGTTTTGATTTTCCACATAAATCTTTTACATAATAAGATTAAGAATAAATAAAGACATTTTTGAATGGTTATTCTGACAATGATTCTTACAGTTCAGTAATAGAGACTTGGATGTAGGGCCACCAATTAGGATGACATTTCAGTTACTAAGTGGCAGCCTTAAGGCGACAGCAACAAGAATTCAAACAAGGAAATCAATGGGAAAGACACTGTGAGGACAGAATTAAGAACACTTAGCCACTGATATGGTTTGGCTGTGTTTCCATCCAAATCCCATCTTGAATTCTAGCTCCCATAATCCCCATGTGTCATGGGAGGGACCCAGTGGAAGGTGATTGAATCATGGGGGCAGGTTTTACCATGCTGTTCTCATGACAGTGAATAAGTCTTATGAGATCTGCTGGTTTTATAAAGGGCAGTTACCCTGCAGATGCTCTCTTGCCTGCTGCCATGTGAAGAAGGGCATGTTTACTTCCCCTTCCACCATGATTTTTCCTGAGGCCTCCGCAGCACTGTGAACTGTGAGTCAATTAAACCTCTTTCCTTTATGAATTACCTAGTTTTGGATATGTCTTTATTAGCAACATGAGAATGGACTAATATAGCCACCAATTGAGCATGAAGACTGGGAGGGAGAGAGTAAGGAGACCCAGATGTTTCTGAGAAGAAAGTTTCTGAAGACAATTCCAAGATGAGGCCTGAAGAGAATTGCACACATGGTCAGAATTTGCCACCTCTAGGTTGACACTTGGGACTGGAGTGGGAAAGGATGATTGACATTTGCGGCAATGGCATTGTAAAAAACTAGGGGATTACACAGAAAGTCAGGGTTCAAAACTGAAGAGCAGAGTGCTAAGGTGCCAGATGAAAGTACCAAATTCAGAGGAGGAAGTCAGAAATGTAGGTCCCAGGAGAAAGAGCAAATGTGCATGAGCCAAGAACAGGAGGGCAGAGGTTCCAGGGAAACGCTGCCACTGAGTCCCAGTTGGCCAGGGTGAACATGGCCCAGTTGAAAAAACCAAAATAGGAGAATCACTTTTGCCTTTTATGAGGGAGCTTGAATGCACATATAGACAAATTGCTTGAAATTGGATTTGGAATTCAGATGAAAATGGAGGCTAAAAGTGGAGACAGTCTGGATTCATCTTCATAGAGGTAGAATTAATTACATGGGAAAGATTTTGTCACTGAAAGGAAAAATGTAGAGAAAGGGAAAATGATCAATTTTGCAATATTGGTGAAATGGGTTCCATTAAAAGTTGAGTAGAGAAAGAGTAATCAGGTTGGTGAGTGTAAATTTTTCAGTCAAAAATCACCCAGTTTTGTAAAATAAACAAAAAAAAGATTTACTTTTTCATACTTAATAAATGTCTCAAATTTCTGTTTTTTTTCTGAAAACTTACTCTGGCTAATACATTTCAGGGTTTTTTTTCAGGCATTTCATGTTTAACATTCAGTTAATTCACCTTCCTCCCTGCTTATCCTGGATCCCTGTGACATGGTTTGGCTGTGTCCCCACCCAAATCTTATCTTGAATTGTAACTTCCATAGTTCCCAAGTGTTGTGGGAGGGACCTGGTGGGAGATTACTGAATCATGGGGGCGGTCCCCCCATGCTGTTCTCATGGTAGTGAACAAGTCTCATGAGATCTGATGGTGTCATGACGGGGTTCTGCTTTTGTTTGGCTCTCATTCTCTCTTGTCTGTTGCCATGTAAGACATGCCTTTCACCATCCACCATGATTGTGAGGCCTCCCCAGCCATATGGAACTGTGAGTCCATTAAACCCCATTTTCTTTTAAATTGCCAAGTCTCAGCATGTCTTTATCAGCAGCATTAAAATGGACTAATACACCCTGGCAGCCAGCTTAGTCCCTGAAGCCTCACATGGTGCATGGCATTGGTAGGGAGGGAACGTTTAATGCCTGGTTATCAGAATGGGCCAAGCTGTAACTCTTACTCCCTGATTCTTGTGCACCTCAGTTAGTGTTTACCTATCTGCCCATGTAGGATATGGTGGACTTTCACTCTTTATGGGATGCCTGAACTCCTTTTACCTGACCAGGATATTACTCCCACTTCTTCCAGCCCTCTCTCCACTAACTTCTTCTGTCTTCTGGAAAGAAGGTATCTCTAGTGTTGAGGGATAATCTTTGAGGTTGCCTTAGTCCTTCTGAGAAATAACACTAAAACAGTCACTTGTATTCCTGCCATATTTGCACAGAAATCTTATTTAGGCTATGAACATACGGGTACCAGACAAGAAGTACACACATCTATGCTACTCAAGAATTGTCCCACACTTCTCTGGGAAGCCTATTTGCTTACCAACTACTACAATAGTTGCTCATATAAACTACTAACTGGAATCAAAGATGGCGAAGAGCATAAATGAATTTCAAAAGACTTTCACTGACCATAACTTTTAAATGAATGTGGTTTAAAATTGACATATATTTACAGATGCTTTCATTCTGAGCATTGGATTATGATGGACTTCACAAACCTTCAATCAACTTTTGCATAAAAAGCAAATTTGGTTAGTCAGCTTATAAGAGTGATGAGTTTCATGATGTCTTATTTTTAGACCATGTGTGTGCCTGGAGCCTTCTGAGAATTCTACAAGTCTTATGTGGCAGTGAGAGTTTTGGGGTTGCCCAGCTGCACAGGGGTTTTAGCTGTTCCTTAGATAAGCTTTCATAAAATCATCCTGTTTTCAATCCCACCCGACAGGTAACTGGTGCTTCCAATTTCTGCTTCTTTCTAGGATCCTGTGATGAAAATTGCCTTTCACTATAGGAAATCATGCTTCAATATTGCTGCTGTGATAATGGTTACCACTTAACTATTTGCTTTCATCTTTCAAAATGTGTTAACTCTTCTTGTCCATTTTCATCTCGTCTCCTTTTATCACTGTTCTTGTGATAAAAATTTTGATACCTTTACATCTTCTTTATTCCTTTAATTATGTAATAGTGGAGTTTCAGGATGTAGCAGAGAAAAATGAATATATCTTATCCACCATATCCAACTGAATTCCTTCTGTAGCATTTCTATGTCCCTGAGGAACTATGATGAGTTAGGTATGATTCAAGTTCATTAAATCTATTTAATACTGTAGCCAATGAGCAAAGTGTAAGATACACATTGGGCTCAATAAAGGCAAACAATCATAGCTATCACTTATTGAGTGCTATATGCCAGACTCTGTTTTAATCTCTTTATATTTTAAATAATTTAATCCTCACATCCATATAAGATATGTTCTATTTTAAAGATGAAGAAATTGAGATAGAGAGGTTCAGTAAATTAGAGATCTCAGAGCTTCTAAATGGTAGAGGTAGAATTCAAACCAAAGCTCTTTTATACCTGAAATAGAAACATACTAGTATCTTCTTTGGGGACAGGAATTTGGGGTTAGGATTTGGCCCAAGTAGAAGCCAGCTTGTTACCTTTTCTTTCTCCACTTAAATTCTACCTCTATTGTTAAGTTGCTATTATGCAAGCCCACTATATAGTACATTAAGCTTAGGTTACAAGATTGTAGAATTCCAGTAAAGATATTCAGAGTAGTGTAGGCTTATCTCTCTTAATCATGGATTTGTAGAAAGAGACCTGTCCTGGAAGTGATTATCCCGTTTGGGGCAAATCACTACATCATTCAGGGAGTTGGTGTTCATATTTGAAAATTGAGAAAATTATATTAAATTATAATATTAACAGCTCAGATTTATTAGCTCTGCTTTATGCTAACAGCCTAATAGATACATAAATGTGTTTTTTTAATTGTTTTTTAGCTTGGAGATTACATAAGTAAATGAGTATCAACTTATTTCATCACTTTCTTTTTCAGGACAGAAATAGATCCCAATTTCCTAAGTCTTAAGGTAAAAGCAATCTTTATTCTTTTAAGGACCTGTACATCTTTCATACTTGTATTCTAACAATGTCTCCAAGTTTAATTTTCTCTCACTTTTATTAAGTTTTCCCTATTTTATTTATCCAGACCATACTGATTTGTCTCCTTTCTTAATTGAAGCATATATATAAGATGCAATGTATCAGGGATTAAATACAGGGTTATATTCATCTTCTTTTGTATGTTTGCTTTGCTTCAACAAAGAAAGTATAGGCTTGTGGAAAATAAATACAATTACCTTGTTCGCACTTTTAAAATGTCTCTGCGATGGTTAATTCTATGTGTCAACCTGACTGGGCCAGGGGTTGACCAGATTAAACATTTTTGGGTTTCTGTGAGAGTGTTTCTGGATGAACTGAGTATTTGAATTAGTGGACTCAGCGAAGTAAATTGCTCGTGCCAATGTTTTGGGGTATCAATTAATCCAATGAGGGCTTGAATAAAACAGGTGAAAAAAGAAGAAATTTGGCCACACTACCTTTTTTTTCCCCCCCCATTTCTTGAGTTGGGACATCTCTCGTACCCTGCACCCAAACTAGGATTTACACCTCAGATCCCCTGTCAGGCCTTTAGATTCAGACCTAATGATGCCACCAGCTTCATTAGGAGTGTGTGTAGAGTGTGTATGTGTCTGTGTGCATATATATACACACATATATCCTATTTGTTCTGTTTCTTTGAAGAACCCTAATAGAGTCTCCTATAAAAACTCATGTAATGCTTGGAATAAGTTGAATGTTTGTTGAAACATAGTAATTGACATCTTTGTTTCATTTTCTTTACTGTATTCTCTTGGAATATTTTTATATGTACTAATTCCCTGGTGATACTAAAAACTCATTACATGATTTTTTAAAAGTTGGCATAATGCTTGACTCATAGTGGGTGCTTAGTTAGATTAGATTAGTTGAGTAATTATTAGAACAAAGAGGTTCTATGAGAAAACAACAGAAATATGCTTCCAAAGTCTATAGAAGATGAAAAAAACTCATTGAAGATTGTATTTCTATAATCACATCAGAAAAACGCTGGCAAGGATTTGGAAGAGTCCTGCTTAAGAACTCTTCAATTGCACTTCTCTTGACAGCCCTCTCAACCCAGTATGAAATTATAGTACACTCCAGTGGAGCACAAGGTGGTTAATACATCTTGAAAGTAAGTCCATGGCAAGAAAAAAACCTGTATTTATAGCACTTTGAAGGTAGCTATCTGTTCTCTTTCCCTAGATCAGGGGATGGCACACTACAAGACGCAGGTCAATCTAGCCACTGCCTGGTTTTGTAAATAAAGTTTTATTTGAACACAGCCATACCAATTTTTATTTTTATTTACATATTGTCCATGACCACTTTTGTGCTAAAACAGAAGAACTGAGCAGCCCACAGAGCTGAAAATATTTGTTATTTGTCCCTTTACAGAAAAAGTTTATAAACCCCAATTTAGAATATCTTACCTATTCCTATTCCACAGTAATTGGTTCACAAATGCCTCTAATTAATCCACTCATATGTTTGCATTGAAATCTGTCTGATAGGGACCACATAGTAGCTTCATGTATGGGAAACATAAGATTGAATCTTGCAGCAAAATACTTTTTTCCCCTTTTCCAAATTTTAAGTGGCAGCAATATGAATTTGGTATTATAGAAACCAAACTATACATTTAAAAATCACAATTTCTAGGCTGGCCATGAGGACTATGATTCTAAAGGTAAATCTCACTCCCTTTTATTAACAAAACAGCTATTCTTTGATTGACAACATCCCACCATGTGGTATTATACATATTTACCTGGAACTAATAGCTATTTTAGAAAAGAAAGAGTGTTTGCATAATTGTAACTTATCAAGTCCTATAGGAATTATAAGTCCTGCAAACATATCCATCAGTTCTAATACAGAAAACAGTAAGGGAATAGACTTTGCCCTGGGCAGTATAATTTTGAGAAAAAGCGGCTTCTCCTGATCAATCAGTCTGCTTTCTTTGTTAGTTTCATTTTGCTTTGGAAGTGACTTTAATGATTACATGGAGTAGTTGTTTTAGCCTAGATTTTCAAACATGTTTCTTTTTTCATTGTTTAACTGTTGTGTTTTGATCCTTGTTCTAAGGATTCTGTTTTTTTTTTGTTTTTTTGTTTTTTTGTTTTTTTTATTGTATACTACTTCAATTATATTTGGGGAAATTCATTTTTGAGAAGTATAAATGAGGAACTGAAAATAAATAATTGAGTTGTCACATCAAGCATATGTTTGAATCTATATCAAGGCATTTAATTCAGTTAATTTACGTGGGGTCTGTTGCTAAAAGCCAGAAGTAGGTGTCCCTGATCAGCTGTGAGATAGGGGGAAATCATGTGGCTATTCTAGTCATGGTAGAGAAGATATTTAGCTTCATCCTATAATTAGAGCTTTCAGAAGGACCATAATTACATATTACATTACATACTTCTCCAGGCCATTGCACACAAAGGGATCTTTTTGGGAATTTAGAAATAACTGTAATAACATGAATTTTAATGATTGACAGTTATAGGCTAAAATGTAATAATGAACCCAATGGCTTTTTTGGTAGGAAAAATTTTACTGACTTGCAAATATATTACTTGGAATAAATACTTCTTATAGGCTAAGTGAAAATATAAACATGTCTCATAAGAAAATAAACAGAAACAAACAAGAAAAACAAAACTTTTTAATTGGATGAGTAGTCCTGCTGTTGCTTGTCACTTAATTTTAGTCCTCTCTTTGGACTTTATGAATTTATGTCCATAAGAATGAATTAAAGAAATAATTATTTTCTTTTATCTTCAGGTAGCATACAAGATATAACTTAAAGATTATATTGTAATGAAAAGAAATGGAGCTGAGATACAAATATGCAAGATACTATAATCAGGCTTTGCAAATACAGGGGTCTAATTTGCTTTGTATTTAAAATGCACTTCTTGGCTGGGCACAGTGGCTCACACCTGTAATCCCAGAACTTTGGGAGGCCAAGGTGGGTGGATCACCTGAGGTCAGGAGTTTGAGACCAGTCTCACCAACATGGTGAAAGACTATCTATACTAAAAATACAAAAATTAGCCAGATGAGGTGATACATGCTTGTAGTCCCAGTGACTTGGGAATCTGAGGCAGGAGAATCACTTGAACCTGGGAGGTAGAATTTGCAGTGAGCCGAGATAGTGCCACTGCACTCCAGCCTGGGCAACAGAGCAAGATTCCATTCATAAATAAATAAATATAAATAAACAAAATTCACTGCTTATATGCAGAGCCACTGCACTCTAGCCTGGGCAACAGAGCAAGACTCCTTCTCACAAATAAATAAATAAATAAAAATAAATAAAATGCACTGCTTATATGAAGAGCAACAAACACTGAATACACATGATCTGTAGTTCACAACCAGTTCCAGATATTTATCTAGAAGCACTAGTCTGCACTGATATGCACGAACATAAAAAATAAGGCTATATCTTCTTCATATATTTAATTTAAAATTATCAATGTGTTTATTGCAAAGGCCAAGCCACACAGATTTAATGCAAGGTCTGTTTTACCATCACAAAGACCAGTTCCTTTTATACTTTTTTAGAAGTCTGATTTCTAAAGTAATTTATCATAATGTTTATTGAGTGCCTAAAGGAGGACATAAATCTCCCATCACAGGTCTTGGCTGAGACAGAATCCTCTCTTGACTATTTATATTTCCTCTTCCAGATGGAGAGACATCTTCAATTGTTATTGGAACTTAATTTGAGAACTGAATGAAAGCATTTTTTCTAACGAACATACTCCCTCACACGCTTAAAATGTTGTATGCGAGCAGCATTAAGTTTTATCTTCATATAATACCAAAAATTGATATGATAGAAACTACGAAAAAACAAAAAAAATTCAGTAATTGATATATTTGTCGAGGAAGCAGCTTTAAAATACATGAAAAAGACTTAGATGACTCTGGCCACTACTCTAGAGCTGGTATTTATTTTATAAGCATGCAAGTTTTGATATTGAGTCACACCCACCAAAACAAAATCAGAGCCCAATTGGGAGAGTGTTGTTTTCAATGAGCATCCTTCAGTTTGATTATTTTACTCCTGTGGTAGTGAACATAGATAGTGTCACTACTCCCTATAATTTGATTATTGTTCACTGTGAGAACTAAAAACTCAGGTAGATATAAAAATGCCTCTGTAAACCTATAGCAAGACCATTATATTTCCACTTAATTGGAAGTGTCTTTGTAAATGCAGTTGCCAATTTTTGTTTCAGTCAAACTTTATAATTATTTTTGCAGTTTGAAAAATATTATCAACAAATAAAGGAGAAATCATTGTATGTAAAATATAATTTACAAGTATCTGAATATCTTTATTTTAAAATGAAAAGATTATGAGAACCTTATATAACTATAAAAGAGTCATGATTCTTAAATGAAAAAGAGTGATTCCATTAAAATACAATAATAGTAATAACATTTCAACATATATGTCAATTTTATATAGGGATATTTATTGGGTATATAGAGAAGAAAATATTAGACTAGTTTCTTGTTCTTGAATAAACTAAAAATATGATTACTTTTTGCAATGGAACATGTAATAGAAGTAAACCTTCAGCTTCAAGGTTTGGTAATAATTACTATACTAGCAGTTCAGAGAACAAGGGAAAGTTACAGAAGAAAATTTGTCTCAAAAGGATATTCTCCCCATCATTAGACAGTGATGGTTAGACTTTTAGTGGGGCAAGGCCTATGTAATATAACTGTAGGAAGTAATGTTTTTACCACTCCCCTTTTAAAGGATGTAAAGCATATGTATGTATGTATACTTAAATCAATGTGGATCTTATATAAGGTTATTGCAAGATTCTCCTTATTTTCAAGTCTCTTAAGGCACAGCCTTTTGTTATTTAAGCTCTGGTCTTCATATTTCAACAAATTATGTTGCTCACCTCTACATGACTAAAAATAATGAGCAGCAACAGATATTGAACTTTATATAACATTTATTAATATAAACCAAGATCATGAATGAAAGCAATAACTACCACAGTGTCACTAATGAGGAAATATTTTTAAATGTTATAGATTTAATAGCACACAGACCTTGGCGGGCATGATTTAAAATGATGGATATAATTTAAAGACTAACATTTTACATTTATGTAAAAGTTATTTATTATAATCAATAAATTATCAGGAGTCATATCATATAGAGTCTAGTCATTAATATAATTTAAAAAATTTGGTCCTAACACAACATGGTTAACATTTTACACTGAAAAATAGTTTTTTTATTTGACATAGTTATCCTACATTCACAATATATGAATGTAAGGTAACATTTTTGTTCAAAAACAGCTTATCAGTATGTATATATTAATTTATTTTATTATTATTAATTGTGCACAAATATACATGAATATATTATCTCTACAGTGAAAAAGTAATAATAGTTATCATCTGAAAAAATCACCTACAAGAATATATTTTGAGATAGAGACCACATTCAATATATCACTTTTATTACAGCATATTGTTCCTTCTATTATTTGTTGTTGTTGTTAATCTCTGTGCCTAATTTATAAATTAATTTTATCATCGGTGTATATAGGAAAAAACCTAATATATATATAGGGTTCGATACTATCCACTGTTTCAGGCATTCACTGGGGGTTTTGTGTTGGGGTCTGACCCCCAGACCCTGACCCAACAATAGGTGAACAAATTCACTCAAACACAAATCTCCAGTGGAAGAGTGGGCTGGGGGGTCTGTGGCCACTCACAGACATGCATAAGAGAGACAGCAGCCACAGCCATGACCAGCTAGCCCTCTAGGCATTTATTTGATATAGATTCAATAACAGAGGCTGTGAGTCAACACACTTGTGGATAATGATTAAAGGCCAGGTTCTGAGGCCTAAAGCAAACACCATCTATGGGTGATAAATCTGGTCATCCACCCCCTGACAGAGTCATCCGGCCCATGAAAGAGTAAAGATTAGTTTTAGGACCACATGAATAAACAAATTATTCAGATAAATTCCCCCACGCTCCCTAGTTATTTACTTTTCTTTATCAACTAAAGATAACAGGGATTAGGCTGCCTTCAGCTGAAACTTCTGAAACTATGCAAACTTCTTGGCCTTCCAAGAAGGTTTGTGGCTATATTCTATAATTTTACAATCTTTACAACCATCCTGACTAATCTCCCACAGTCTTGAAACATATCCCCCACTGAAAAGGAGAGACTATCATGTTGAAATCAGGTTCTTTGATTGTTATTAGAATAACACAGCAATCCTCTCTCTTTACTTCTTTCATCTTCTGTGCATTGATGGGAGCAGACCAAATCATCTCTAAGTTTCTTTCAGTCCTAGAATTCTACAATCCTAGCTAATTTGTTCCCTGATAATCTGTGGCTATTTGCTGCCATTCCCTTTTCATTCTGCCTTCACTCTCCATTGCAGTTGTCTTCCTCTAATGGTGATCACTGTTTCAAAATTAACCTAATTTTTCTTTGATATTTTTTGTAAATTGTTTTTCATACTCAGATTTCGCCATGACTGTCATTTTGCTTACAATGTTTTACATATTTACTAGTACATTGTATTTATTATATTATGGTAAACTCTTTAGCCTTGTGCATCTAATCTAGCAAGGAGTGAGGAATTTTCATGAGCTGTGCACAGCATACAGATACTAACACCAAGAAACACAAACAAAGAGAAAAAAGATGCATTTTCCAGAATCAAACAGTGTCAATGTGCAAAACAGAAAAATAGGATCGACAATATGAGATTAAAAACAGAACCTATCAACAGAGATAGTGAAAGCAGAATCTGACTAAAATGCCAAATATGAAAAGGTTCTGTCTTTAGAACTTTTGTCAGCTCTGCCTATTCAAAAATAAAAGCTTAGAACAGTGTACGATACATGCACGTATAGCATAATAAGTCAACATATGAATACATATACCTACATTATGCATATGTTTTATCCTAGCTATTATTACTATTATTAGTTAATATTATATATGAATACAATTAACACTAATATTATATAGTATATACATATAATCTATGCTGGATAATAAAAGTAGATACTAATTTTTAAAAATACTACAAAAATTATGCAGAGAAGGCCTTTGAAAGACACTTACAGAGCTATTAGTTAATAGATTTTTTAAAAAACTTCTGAATAATGACTTCTTTAGAAGCAAACAGAGCTACAATAAAATGGAAAGAAAAACAGGTATCTAATATAATAGCATTTTGGCCTATAAGGCTCCAATTATATCAATCAATTCAGAAAATCAAGCCAAATAAAACTGGCAAGATAATAGAAACAGCAAATACATTTTCAGGTAATGATCTTTTCTTCAAAATAGAATATCAGCTGAGGTTAGTTATGCCAGTTTTTCTAGATTTACCAAGATCTTATATGGGGTTACTATGACTTTCCCTCTTCAACATATTGCTGCTGGTTTTTAGGCATTTGTCCTGCCTGGATATTGTTCGAGTTTGTATTAACTGTTTCAAGCTTTATCCAGCCCAGTGGTGCACATTAAATTCTATTTCCATGAACTCTAATTAATATCCAGGGAACAGTTTAGGAACTGAGAACATCTTGTTTAACCCACTCAAGACACACTTAGGAAAACCTCAGAGGTTTTCACCTTGTTTGGATGCTACATGAAGAATGCAATTCAGATTCAAAACTTGTGTTCTGAAATCTTATTTGGAACACTTCCACTTTGTAAAAGAATCTTTCATGGTATATGAAGATTATCTATCTACCAAGTGTACTGGATGGATTCCCAGTGAACTTTCCTCATGTCTGACTTGTTCCTTGAACCTACCCAGGAGGTAGATTCTGCCACCTCTTTTTTCCTAATGGCTATTTTTCTTTTTCTTATTTTTGTCTTTTGTAAGCACATGGACATACTAATAAATATCTTCATACTAAATATTCAAGCAATCCCCTTTAAATCCTGAGTTTCTGCTGGCTATAGCTGTTTACCCTCTGTCCATCTCTACTAATCTTTTGAAAAGATGTTCCCATAGCCACTTTATTTGCTTTCTACTTCTCAGTGTTTTAACTTTCTTTTCATGTCATGGCACACAGAGAAGATGATAAATGGCTAAGGCTATCAATGGCTATGGGGATGGTCTCGGAGGATCCAGCTGCCCCAGGACCCTCTGGTTATTCAAAAGTGCTGAGAGAATCAATAACATGGTGTTCCTGGAACCTATCAAGGCTTGCTGGGCTCTGCTCAATTCAGCTCTTACCAATCTACGTTCTGCCTGCATCACACACTTGACTTGTTTCCACTCAAGGTCACTTAAGATTTATTTGCTATTAAACATAACATGCCCTTCTACTGTCCTTATTTTATGTAAAATAAGCATTTTAATTTAAAGCAACATTTGTCACCCTTGGCCATTTCTTCCTGCAAAGTCTTGTGTCTCTTTCTGCGATCCCAGTTTTTGCTTCTCTTTCTGCCTATATTGAACAGATTCTGTGCATTACCTTACATCGTCTTGGCTTTTACCCCAGCAATTGCTGTAATAATCAGCTCTAGCCTCATGCCATGTGACTCAGAAGGTTTATGGTGCTAGGGGACTTTATAGTAAGAAAAAGCATCTGTATGCACATTTGGTAGGCTACAGTTGTACAGAGTTTAGTACGGATCCCCAGGCTCTGAAGCAGGGCATGCTTTCTGTTGCAGATAACTACTCAGGAGTTGAGAAGCAGTTCTTGGCAGGCCCCTGGGATCAGTAGGACTGAGTGGCTCACCATGGGAAACTAAGTGACTGTGAGATCAGAGACAAAATCATGAGCTGGATGTTATCAGGTCCAACAACTCATAAGTTTGGCCTACTGCAGTAACAATCAATTATACTACGGTGGAGATGATTCATCTGGAAATGGGACTGAACAAGTCTGCAGGGCATAAGTTCATTTTGCAAGCATGTGGCATGGCCCAGATTCCTATAGCAGCTATCCTCTTCCACTGATGCTTTTCTCTCAACTTGCATCTGCGGCTTCTTGGTGTGAGTCCTCATCATCGAATAGAGAAGGAAAACATCAGTCTGACTCACAGATGAGTTATTCCTGATATCTTGGTCCTGTTATAATATTATAATCTGACTCAGAGGTGACCTTGAATGACAGCAGTGAAGGGACATTTTCCTAGTGGGCACAGCTGCCAGCTTGTATGGAAGTATGTATGACCTGAGGTACAGATGCACAAAAAGTCTCCTGCACAGGAAAAAAGGGCTTAGCTAGTTGATCCAGCAACAGGAGAAAGCAATATTGAAAGATTGGAAATAAGGACATCTTCGAAAAACCATGTGGATAGACAATGGGAATGGACCCAAAGCGTGGGGATGTTTATATTTTGTGTTTAGGATCTATCAGAGACGGCCTTCTACAGAGGACCATTCATAAACCTGGTAGCCAGGTAGGCTCATGCTGTGAATGTCTGCCTGCTTCTTCCTGTTGAGACTGAACGCTTGTGCAATGGGCCCTTGAGCAGTGCAGCTATGCATGCTGGTTATCTGGCTGTTGCGTCTCAGCTCTAAATTCACCCTTTTTGCCTACTTTGTGAATATAGGTCTGGTCCCTTTGAATAGTTTTCCTCTATCAGGTGGCCCAAGGTTAAGCTTTGTTAGTGGAGTGGGTGGGACAGACATTGCAGGAGAAATCAATGTTCCTTCTTGGTTCCATTGTACTTGCTTGGCAGACCCCTATAGCTTGCTGGCTCTCCAGCTCTGGTCCCAGTGGAGTAGGGCTGCCAACAATGCCCAGCAGCCAGCAACTTCCCCCTCTCTGGTGGTTTTATAGCCCAGTGTCTTCAGTGGTGATGGGGGTACTCATAGTACCTTTGTCTATGAACAACTTTCCCAGAACCCTAGGGAGCAGATTCCCAGCAAGTTTCAAAGGGCAGATTTCCAGCAAGTTCTCATAATATGATACCATAGTGACTTCACTGCCATCCAGTGAGACACATGCATATGCTCTGCAAGGTTTGGTCTCAGCCCTGAGGTTGGGAAGCCTCTTGGTTCTCTATCTTAGCCCTAGTGGTAGTGGCTATTTCTTTTGTCCACTATTCCTGTATTGTTTAGGGTTCTCTTGATTTCTTACTAGCCCATCCCTCATTACCTAAACCACTTATAATTCTTATATTAAACTTTCCCTGTATGGTTTTTGTTCCTTAATTGGATTTAACCTAATACACCATGGCAGCAAGGAAGAAAACATGCATAGGCCCAACTGAATGGGCTCTTTCTCACTCATGCCCATCAAAGCTACTGGCATGGCTGAGTGCCCAACTTACAGAAGCAAAAACTAAAGCTGGGATCACATTGTGGCTCTATCCTTGAGGATGTCAGGCAGGCATTTGATGACAACTTGACTGCCATTAGACTCCATGAAGTACACGTATGTTCCTGCCCAATGACAACTATACAGCTTTGAGCTCCATCTCCTCATAGATGAAGTCAGTCCATCTGTAAGTGAGCAAGATGAACCCACTTCAGTGCTGACTGAGGATGAGGGAAATCTAGAATGGATGGTAGAAGAAAGATACAGTAAATATTAGCAAAGGCAAAAGGATGACATTAGCTGGGAGTGTAGGTTGTTCTACTTAAACTTGTATATGGAGTATTTTTCTTTTTTTAGCAATTGCAGACAGCTGCTAAATCAAAGTGTGTTTGATGGATGGGACATGAACAAGAAATAGATCATATGAAAGCTTTTTGTGCCCTACCGTTTATTTTCCTGGCCCTTCTTTTTATTCCCGCTACGACTGTGCACCTACCTGCACATACTGCTGAACTGAAAGCATCTTCCGTCATCTATATGTGTATATCTCAGGGCTTCCTTCTGTCTACCACATGAACCATCTCCCCTCCTACCACCAAATCTAAAAGTGCAGGAGAGCTAACAATCAAGGGTCCCATCTTAATCACTAGGGACAGAAGCCTGAGAATGGATAAATGCACTCTTCTTTCTGTCCCAAGGCATGGACAACTTTGAGGTGCATTAGAGGTCCACAGTAGGACTGCTTCCCCATTGCCCATAATGGTGGTGAGCTCAACAAGATACCTTGGACTGACTTTCTCCCCTTCCTTGTTCTACTGTCCCCAGTCCCCAGTCCCTATTCTTTGTAATCACTTAGCAGAATAAACCACCTGCTCCAAGGCATTGTCTCCGGCCCTGGTTATGGGGAGAAGGTAGGCTAAGACAGATCTCTCTTGTCTCTTATTCTGAGCTTCCTACATGTACTCCTCCTTTGTTGGCTGTCCTTTAAGGGCTGATAGGTCGCAGGGCTCCAACACTGGCCTACTTCTTCTCCATTCACTGTCCTGTTTCATCTCACATGCTTACTTTAACCACGATCTAATCACTGAAAACTCCTAGGCTGTTCCTCCCGTCCACTTCACTCTTCTGACCGGTACAACTACATCTCACACTCTAGCAGACATTTTGCTGTACATTTTTAAATGCAGTTTAAATGTCACATTAAAAGGAAAACTGAGCTCACATCTGCTATCCCTGTTCCCCAATTGCTCTGCCTGTGTTTCCTTTTTATTGAATGGCATCATCGAGCTCTGAGTCACACGTTAGAAGGCCGTAAATAAACCTTGGTACCTCCCTTTCTACGACCCATCAGATGAACAATAAGAAAGACATGCTTATTCCTACCTTCTAGTGCCCTTGGTTTTCTATTTTTTTTTTTTTTTTTTGAGACAGAGTCTTGCTCTGTCGCCAGGCGCCAGGCTGGAGTGCAGTGGCACAATCTCAGCTCCCTGCAATCTCCGCCTCCTGGGTTCAAGCAATTCTCCTGCCTCAGCCTCCCGAGTCGCTGGGATTACAGGTGCATGCCACCATGCTCAGCTAATTTTTGTATTTTTAGTAGAGATGGGGTTTCACCATGTTGGCCAGGATAGTCTCGATCTCTTGACCTCATGATCTGCCCGCCTCGGCCTCCCAAAGTGCTGGGATTACAGGTGTGAGCCACGCGCCCGGCCCTTTCCCTCTCCTTTCTATTGCAGTGGCCTCTGGTTTACTACCAGTTCTTGCCTCTCAAATTCTGTACTAATCCTTAGGAAGGGAGGTCACAAAAGTGGATAGAGGCAGTGAACACGACAGAGGTAGCACAAGGAAGCTAGTTGTCTGTTGGCTCCTTCCCTGCATCGGGGAACTATGCGGAACCTAGCACCCTATCTAGCACATACCCAACACTTTGTCAAGGAACTACATACGTCCTTGAATCCTGGAGCAGACGCTTAGTCCATGAGAGACTGTGATTTAAATGCGTGAGAAAAAGAAGAAGAAAGGATTTTACTAAAATATTTTAAGCTAGTCTTTTATACACCTTCACAACATTACCCTGAAAATACAAAGAAATTTCATTTGTTAAGATTTTACCAATAACATGGTGTTCAGTGTGCTTTTATTCTAAATGTTGGCGCCTTGAGCCTGAAGAGCCTTTCATGCCCATAAGAATATTGGAATGTAGTTGGCTAATATTTACGATGGCATGTGATGTATCTCTCATGGATACAGTATTTCTGGAGATTGCTAGGGATGGTAGGTACAAACATAACATGTTAGCACACTTTCTTTAGGGTCAACATCATAGAATACAGGGAGAATACAGAATTGGAGAAGGAGCCAAGTATGACTCAATAGTTTTGAACTGCAACCTGGAAATGTCTACTGCCATCTTTCCCTACTTTTTCATCTGTTTTTTAAATCTTGCGTACCTCTTTAGATGCTTTTTTTGGAACAATGTAGGAAGAGGGACACTTTTCTTCTTTATTTAAAAAATAATTATTATGTTAGAAAACTACTTACCATGTAGGAAAAAATAAGCGGTTTATGGTCACAAGTCTAATGGAAAAATTAATTTCTGTTAAGAAATCTTTAGTTCACCTATCATCGATTGGCTTAGTAAGACAGGAATTACAGTTATCCAGATGTTGAGTTTTTCTCAAGTAACCTTGGCTCTAGTTGAAATAATCTATTTTCCAAGCATGCACATTCCTGTGTTTGCAGTGGTTTATTGCCTTATAGGTCAGTCTCTTTTGTTGAAGCTGTTGTTGGCATCTTTACTGAGATACATAAAGACAAATTCTAAAATATTGTAGGACAACACTGACTTGGAGGTTTTGTAAAGGAATGATTTGATGTCAATGTAATAATACAGTACAATTTTCACTAAAGATATTGACAATATTTTTTTTTTACCATCATAGTTCCAAAGGAAACTCCTTCCTGGAAATATTGTATTATTTCTCTAAAACTTCCTGAATCAACTGGAATATAGTTATTGGACCTAACATATTAAACTCCTTATTTTGATTCTGGCTAGAAGCCACATAATAATAATTGTGTCTATGAATTGCCTGGAAGCAGGTGACTCCTCCATCTGGACGCTGTCCTCCACTTCACTGAGCAGGATTCTGCTAAAATGCTGTGTTCCTGGCCCCCAGGCAAAGAATACTAGGGAGAGTGAGCAGCCTTGTAGATCCTGGTAATAACTTTCTTTTCCCTTTGGGAATTAGAGTATGTTTGCATTTTGTGAAGATTTTAAAGTAAAGACCCAAGATCTGGAAACTGAAATGTGGCTGTTGTCCCAGACGTTCAGGCTTTGTTTGCTGTTGAATATTTCAGGATACTAAAATTATTTTCTGGTTGCAATCCATAGAAGTTTCATAGCTACAGCTTCATAAAAGGTTGTTGGGAAGCCTGCTAATTCTACCAGTGCAGATCACAAAAGAGCAAGAAGTATCATCCATCTGGGGCTCCTTTTTAGATCCAGTCTAACTCAGCAGTTCCAGCAAATAAACTAGAGTGAGAGACCTCCAAGTTGCCCTGAAACAAGCTATCCATCTTCTTCTTTTCACATTTGGCTTAATGGGCCATTTCCTAAAATCTTTTGCCCTTTCTCTTCTCTGATCAAAGAACATTACAATCCTGGTCTCGTCTCTCTCTGTGGCTTCTATGCTTTTCCCTTTTTGTTATTTCTTAATCCAATTGGTTGAAATCACCCAAAATTTACTAGCAGTGCAGTCACTAGTTGCCTTGTAGCCATTACTTGACAAGGCTGTAATTAGTTGGGCCATTTTACACCTGCTTTCCCAGCTGGGCACTGCATTTTGCTTTACAGTGATTTGTATCAGAACTGAAAGGGCAGGCACCACTTGGAGAGTGAGCTCACAGTGCCCAGTGACAATGTAAAATTGTACAGATTCTACATTGTGGAGAACTTCCAGCAAGCAGAATTCATTCATCTTTTTTCTTGCAAATGTATCTTTCTCCTACCATTGAACTCTTGATAGTTTTCAGTAGACAGCTTTTATTAGAAAAAACTAAATTAAACTTTCCTGTGTTGGGTCTTTACGTAATATTTCATTTGGCTTTTGGAGAGATTTGTCAGTGCTAGTTTTCATAGTAATCATAGTCAACGCTGAAACTTCTTAACCCATGAAAATACGCCTTTCAAATAATTCAGAGAATGTACTTGATAATGTCATTTGCATAAGTTAATTTTCATGTTGAATTACATACTTTTAAATGGAGAATGCATAGGTAGTTTCCATTTAATGCCTGACGTTTCTGCTATCGCTCACACGGTACTGGCCATAAAGAAATGTGCTTCAAGTTCTTCCCTCTCTGAAATCCACGTTAATGCAAGCATTCTTTTTCTTTTTCTAATAATGTTTATTGTAGGCTGATTTACTGAGATTATTCAGTGGTAAATTGATAGTTGCCTGTAAGTGATCCAGAAGACTCAGGAATGAGAATAAACTCCAACAAGTACTCTAGAAAGCCGTTGGTGTCGTGATGATTTCCATCCCAGTGGGCCATCTCTTGAGCCAGTAATGGCTGAATATTTTAGATGACCATTGTGCAGCAATTAGTTTCTCCTCTTCAATTAATTCTTTTAACAAAAGCACCATATTGGACCTCTGCAGTGCGTTAATCCAAGAGCCTTAATGACAGACTTAATAATGTCACAAAGCTCCTCTCAGTTTGTTTCCATTTAGAAGATAAAAACACACATTTGCCCTAGCTTGTTCTTTCAGAGAATTAAGGTGGAAAAATTGTGCCTTTTTAAATATTTGTCCCTTTTGGAATTCAGTCTGAAGAGAGACCACATTTCTCCTGGTCTCTCTGTCTTGCTCCATCTTTCTCTTTCTATTACATCAGAAATGAAAAATATCATCACTTTTACAATACCAATTTTTTCCTAATAAGCACCATCTTTTTTTCCTCCTTTAAGAATGTCTTCCACTTCTGCACTCCCTCCCTCCATTCACAGATGTCAGTCTAGTTTAGACCCTCAGCATATCACACTGGCTTTCTGTAATAGTCTCATCCAGCTCGTCTCCCTCCATCCAGATTACCCCATACATATTGCCTGACTAATTTATCGTTTTCTTCTCCTGCTGAAAACGTTGCTCTGGTGTTCTGTTTCCTTATCTATTAATACGAATAGATAAGGAGGTCCCTGATCCTGGCATTCAAGGACCTCCACAATCTGCCCCTAGGCTGTTTTCATTTTTAGTTTGCTTGGTTCCCTCTAAATATTCTAGACTTGAGATATATTAGCCTTATATATTCTTAAAATGTATTTGGATCATTCTCTTTCCCACACTTGAAATGTACCCTTTCTTTCTCTTTATTAAACCTCCCTGGGAGGTGGAGATTGCAGTGAGTCGAAATTGTGCTGCTGCATTCCAGCCTGGCAACAGAACGAGGCTCTGCCTCAAAAGGAGCTTTTGATGTTCTCAAATTATAAAAGAATATCATCTCTTTAAAAAAAAAAAAAGTTCAAAAAAAAAAAAAAAAAAAAAAAAAAAAAAAAAGTTCAACTCTTGTCATCCTTTCACCCACCACCCACCACAAATCATTTTTCTTTTTTGGTCTATGTCAGGTTTTAGTAATCTCACGTCTTTAAATAGTAACACTTAACCTGTAAAACCTAGTGTGTGTGTGTGTGCATGCACATGCATGCATGCATGTGTGTGTTTGCATGTGTGTACTCATGCATTACCCAACAATATGTCTTGTATTTTCATCTTACTTTACTTTGATTATTTACCTTTTCATCCATATATATTTGACTCACCCATTAGACTGAATAATCTCTGCAAACACGAATCTCATCTTACACTTTGTACTCCCACTACAGCACCTGGTAAATGGCTAGCTTGGATTAGAGGCACAATAAATTTATGTTGAACATACTGTTTCTCTTCAATGTTGGGAAACTGATGTTTATTGCAACTTTGGATAAAGAACTTCCATTAGACTAAACTAACACTAAAGGAGTATTCCTTTCTGTGAAATACCTGGCTATATAAAAAGAAGTAAATTCATTCATTCTAACAGGATTTGGGAAGAAAAGTCATATATATCCTCTTTAAAATATCTTCCACAACAATGACTAATCAAAATAAAAATTCTTTTAAGACTTTTACAGAAATATGAAATTCTACATAAACTGGACTCTTTTTTTTTTTTGCCAGATTTGGGTTGCCATAGTTATGCATCTTTCAATGTACCTATGATCACATTTCCTATGGGCATTTTTAATGCGATATCGTATAGGTATAATTTGAATTTACTTTTGGAAGTCACTTGCTTTGATATATTTTTAGTTTTCAATTTTTGTCTAATTCCTTCTTTATCATACAAATGCTGAATAAGAGCAGCTGAATAGATGCCTGATTACTTATGTTGTTTGTTTATAGAAAAATAGCATCAAAACAAAAACCAAAACGCTTGATTCATTTTATCTCAAACCATGTTTCCTGTGAGTCCTAGATGAGGCTATGTCCTGTGATGATTTCTGTTTTTAGATATTTCTTCGGCTGGAAAGATCCACATGAGTTCAGCTGAGTTTTCCACACTGCTCCCTAGATTATCCTTGCTCTTATACCCACGACTTCTAGTGGTCAACGCTGCTGCTGCCTATGAAGATTCTACTTTCTTGACTTCCTAAGGCCTTTACAAAAATAAAGAAAAACAAAAACTTTTTCTGGTATGTTCACTAGTCCTATGCAACACTATCTAACGCCTTGTATTGCTATTTTTTCTAAATTAGACACTGGTGTGATGGTTAATATTGAGTGTCAATTTGATTGAATTGAAAGATGCAAAGCACTGTTCCTGGTTGTGTCTGTGAGGATGTTGCCAAAGGAAATTAACATTTGAGTCAGTGGACTTGGAGAGGCGGACATACTCCTGATCTGTGTGGACACCATCTAATCAGCTGCCAGACCACCTATGACAAAAGCAGGCAGAAGAACGTGGAATGCCTAGACTGGCTGAGTCTTCTGGCCTCCATCTTTCTCTCATGCTGAGTGCTTCCTGCCCCTGAACATCAGGCTCCAAGTTCTTCAGCTTTTGGAATCTGGGACCTACACCAGTGGTTTGCCAGGGACCCCCAGGCCTCTGGTCACAGACTGAAGGTTGCACTATTGGCTTCCCTGCTTTTGAGGTTTTGGGACTCCTGGCTCTTCAGCTTGCAGAGGGCCTATTGTGGGACTTCACCTTGTAATCATGTGAGTCAATTTGCCTAATAAACTCCCCTTTGTATATTCACTAGTTATTTCTGTCCCTTTAGAGAACCCTGAGTAACACACTTGGGAATCAGGATTGGGTCATATATTGTCATGCATCCATCTCAGGCCCTACTACTGAGAGTAGGTATTAGATAAAAATGTGATTTATTAGTTAATTGATTAGTTTTAACAGCTAACATTTATCGTATACTTACAATCTTCAAGGCACAGTTCTAACCCAAATAACCCTCAGAAAACTCTGTGAGTTATACACCTTTATTTACTCCATTTTCATGATGAGGAAACTGAGGCACAGAGAAGTTAAGAGATTTACTCAAGGTCATGGGGCCAATGTTGTCTGAATGCCAGGCTGTTTCTGCCAGCTGCTGCATTCTGTGTTGTGCTGCAGGTGTGCTACAGCTTCTGAACTTAATTCTTTCCTACAGCATTTTTTTTCTGCTGGTCTGTTTATATGTGTATTTCAACTACAGCACTCTACTATCTTCTATGTTTTGTAACGGTTAATGGAGCAAAATGTCTAATCTCAGTTACCTTAAGTATGACTTTCTTACTAAATTGTGGCATTTTGTTTTGGGGATATGGCAGCACCATTTTGTCTATGACTGGCAGGTGATGAGGAAACTGGTCAGATTTCACATATCCAATAACCTTGGATGTGTGTAATATGTGATATCATATTGCCTGAAATTCTAATCTTGTAGGAAGGAATTAAAAATTAAATTCAGTGGAGCACCATGTCGTGGGGACACGAAAGTTCCATGCCACTTATATTGCGTGGCTTGATATATTGCTGAGGCTGGAATGCTAAAATTATTTTTCCCAGAGCCCCATTGCAGCTAGCATCTTGATGTGAATTAAATTCCATCAATCAGATAAATTTCTGTGAGCCTTGACTATAGAACCAAATTAATTTGGAAAAGAGGCCGAGTCAGTAATATTTATTTTGTTTATGCAGATTATGACAACAGTAATGATCAACTTCTCAATCTCTTTGTCAACTTTCTGATTCTGCAGCTCCCTAGTCAAGGCAAAATTGTCATTGTCAGTGTTTGTCAGTGTTCTCCCTGGAAGTTCAGTCTAAAACCTGTTTCTCCAGCTCTTTTTAACAACTTTTTTTGCTGTTTACTACACTAGTATAAATCTTTCCTGCTTACTCTTGGTAGAGTGAATTCCGTTTTCTGCCAGTGACTCTAACTAATGCAACTGTATCTGACTGATACACCCTCTATGTTTAAGTGTTAAATATTAATCCAGCTTTTATACATATGTACCTTGGCATGGGGAGGAAGAAACAAATCTTTGCTTTAGGATAAATTGTTTTAGGCATTGATTATTTATTCTTGTTGGTAATCTTTTCATTACTCGCATAAAAAACACTTTAAAACAATGTGAATACTTCAGATTGAGGCTTATAATTTTACTCCATATGTATTTATTGAGTGCCTACGCTGTGTCAGCAACAAGTCCTAGGGAGAGAGACACTGCAAAGAGTACAACAGATGAAGTCTTTACTCACGTGTAATTCACAGTCTCCGCCATCAACTTACAGACTGAATCAACCTCTCATGTTCATTCATGGTCGCGTTGCCAAATCAGTTAAAAGTATTTCAAAAGCTTAAGAGATATTGATAATACCCCAGAACAGAGAGAGCTCATTTTGGCATTTAAATTACTAATTTCAAGGGTGGCCTGCTTACTAATCCACAAAATGGGGATTTATATTTATCTTTTATGATATGAGGATGGTAAACAATAGCTCATCATGGAGATGATTATGAATCACTTATAGGTAGATGAATCAATTTAACAATATCTATTTGGCTATAATGATGGGAATGTAGTCATTTTTAACTCTTAGTACTAGTAATAATGTAGAGAACCTGATGAGAAGCAATAAAAGCTTTCCTCAACAGTGTGCATTAAAATGAAACTCAGGTTGTTATTATGCAATGTATATACCACTTAAATCATCCCAAGTGCAGGAAAGCTCTATAAAAAGAGTCTATCAATTTATCTACAGAATGGCCATATGCAAAAAGAATATAAGGGAACTCTTCCATATGGTACTGAATTAATTCCAGTTTCAAGAGCAGGGCTGTGCATACCATTTTGTGTGTTAAATCAGGAAAGAGTGTGTAGATCTTGTCAGAGTATTCTCAGCTGCAAAATGATGATTTATTAAGCATTAAACAGATTTATATGGGAATTGTCAAGTTTGATATTATTTTTTAGGTCAGTAGGTCTGCATAGGTTGTTATATACATTTCTAACCACCAAAATTAGAATGTTTATTTTGTGTTTATTTTTGTAAAGCAGAGATAGAAAAGTACAACTCTCATTCTTTCATAGGGATGAATGTTAAAAGGGTGGAATGGAGTTCATCTAAGAGTTAAGATCTTTATAGTAAAGCAGAAGAGATTTGTGGTTGTCAGGAAAGTTGCATACATGTGCCTATGTGCATCTATCTCTATGTGTATTTTTCTTAGGGTGGAGTGGAGATAGTAAGGACCTAAAGGATAGTAGAAGATTCTCAGTATGGCAGTAGGAAGGGACAAAATAGGGATAGTATGAAGGACATAGAAGACGGCAATGCAGATGAATAGAGCTCAAATCTCATTAATAAAAGCATTTTTTTCCCCAGGAATCTCTATTACAAACAAGATATAATGCAATGGCCAAGAAATTAATGATGAAGACATCTAATATATGAAGTGGTTGTGAACTTTAGACAGAATGGTGCAGATCTCCCACGGTCAGTTTATGTTTCCTCATCAGCCTCTATTTTCTCTCAAATGATGGTGAGTTTTATGAAGATTTGTATATCTCAGTGGGGATTCAATGCAATACTTAGCCTTGAGATACAACTTGTATTTGTAATGAATGCTGTATGGCTTAGAACATGTTATAACATTGAGTCTTACTTCTTTAGAAACCAAGTTAATATAAAATACCAGAATCTCAAGATGAGAACAAGATGTATGTTTTTAATATTTAATAAAATTTTGTGTATTAATCTTAGAAGATGGTTGAATGGATTAAATAATCAACATTAAAAGGTAAAGTACAGTATCTGGGGCTTAGCAGATATTTACACATCTTAGTAATTATAGCTATAATTATAAGAAGCATAGATGTAACTCCCTCTTTGCTACATGGGTTAGTGTCTAAAATCCCTTGGGAAAAACTGAGCCATTTTCAGTGTAGCTTTCTGCTTGTATGCCAGAATCCATCACTGAGTTCTTACCTTATTGTATAGGGTCTGATGACAAGCAATAGAAGCTTCTTAGTAACCCAGTTTCTTCAAATTGATATTCTGTATCTATATTTCTATCCCTTTCTATTCTTTGTTCACCAAAATTGGAGTTAAGCTCCAAGGAGGAGTCCTACTACAAGCTGTTGATAAACCCTTCCTGAATTCCACACCTTTTCTATTCCAAATTCCTTTGTTTCTGCCCAAGCGTCCACATGTCCTAAGCCTACTCTTGACCTCTTGGGTGACATCTCCTTATTGTCTGAGACTGATGTACCATTTATGTTTCTCATCCCAGTGGTATGTGTAGTCTCTAAGCTACAGTGGTCCTCAGCCCTGAGCTTTCCTTCTGACATGAGATGATTTAAATGATATGGTAAAAAAGAGACATGTAAACAAACAAACAAAATATTAAAAAGAGTAGAAGAGATGCTTGTTGTTTTTCTCTGTTTGTATTGCAGAGAAGGCCGGATAAAAACCTGTTTGACACGTCAGTGTAAGCCACAGAGAACAAATCTTTCAACTATGTTGTTAGAATTCTATTCCATTAACTAAATCAAAATTAACTTTTTTAATGGTAAATCCTATTTTTTTAGGCCCTATTTTCTTTCTTTCCTGAGAGAAGAATGCAATAAATTGTCATTTTCAGTCACTTGGGAATTTTGGGTGCTTTTGAAGGACTTCTATTTGATTTGCTTTCTGGAAGCATATTTCTTGCATTCACCTCATCTGGACTGCTTTTAATTTCCATTATGTTAAAAGGAAGTGCTTCTCTGGTCATCTAAAGAACCTGTCCATCTCTGCAGTGATCCTAATGACCTTTATAAAACTGAAGAGTTTGCTTTTGAGCTCAATATCCAGGTGGGAATAAAAAGATGTGACATCTAAATGTAGCTTTCTTAGTTACACTATCTAGACAGTGAGTCGGATGAAGTGATTTAACTTATCTGAGAGCCTGTTTTCCCATTTCTATGCTATATCATGCTGTATTATAGATCACTATAAAATATATACATATAGACTTAAAGTTCAAAATACTTTGATTACTTATTATCTTATATAAATAACTATCTTATACAAATTCAACGTATTATCCTCCAATAAAGACCCAAGGCTACAAGCTGGCTAATAGCCAACAAATATCATCAAATTACTAGATTAGTCTTATTCTATCTTCTACGTGCTGGTTTTCTAATTGATTGTAATAATTTTTTTATTATTCTGATAATAAAATTAATGCATACTCCTTGTGGGAAAAGTTCAAAGGGAATAAAGAAGAAAATGTCCTTAAGCTTAGTACCAAGCGATAACCAATGTTAGCGAAGACTTTCACTGATTATCTTTAAGCTGCAAATTTCGATTTGAAGTTGGTAAATGATGGATTGCACTTTGACTTTCATTTATCCTAAGGCTTATTGACTTTTCTCTTAACCTTACCTTTGAATGTTAATTGTTTTTAATGAGAATACCCAACATCAGTATAATAAACCATTTAGCTATAAGAGTTAATGTAGTTTCAACCTGCTATCCCAGTGAATACTGATAGATTTTAGCCATGACATATATTCAGCATAATAAATCTAAATACACGTTGTGATAAAATTTCTCAAAAGTTAAAAAACTAAGATATAGCCTGTATTCAACAATGTTTCTGTTCACTCTCATTTTACTGGCAATTCCATATATCATTTGTCTTCCTACTCCCGTCCCCCTTTTGTGTTTTGTAAACACTTACTAATTTATAGTCTTAGCCACACTCCTTCACTTTACAGAGTAAGAAATTAAGACAGTGAAGTGAAGTAACATAAATAGTTAGCAGGACCATGAGAAACAACAAAATTCTATTTGTTCTCCATTCACTGCATCATAGCCTTTTAGCTATGATATCATGCAGGGGAAAATTAAATACGCTTTAATTTATTTGAAACTGAATTTGTTTAATGATTTTTGCTCTCCAGCAGATTTGCAAGGGAGGTTCCTAATTACATTTTTGTAGGCTAAAACTTGAATAAGTTTGCATTCTTAAAAAGTACACGTGAATTAGGTGGGTGGATATGAAAGGAGGTAAAAATAGAGGATTCTTGTCTGGAAGCCCACAGAAATTTTGGGAAAAGGCCTCCCAACAAGATTAAAGATTCACCATGAGTAAGTCACAGGGAAATACATATATAAGTACCCAAGGCTTCTGTTGAATACATTCCACTTCACTGCTCTGCTGCCCCGTATACCCTTACTTGATGCACACCCACACTTTCCCTCAGAATAGGGCTGATATTTAGCATGTATGTATCAGGATGGCCATACAGATTGTTAATATTCATATTCATTGATATATAGCTTCTTCCCTGAGCCCCTATGTGTTATTTACTCTGGCCCAGCCCCTCTGCAATGTTGCTCTAGGGTCCAGCAGCTAAAGCGTTAATGCCTCGTGGAAGAGGAACTCCAGGACTTTGTCCCAGTGTTTACATTATTCTGATTGTCTGATGCTATACCACACTGTTGTTAGATATTTAATATCAATCTGTATACACCAATATTAGTCTTCAATAATTTCCATAAGAACTTTTGGGAGAAGAGAAATGTTGGATCAAGGGAAAAGTCAGAAAGGAAGAAAAGGGCTGGAGAGATGGAATGATGCTATCAGGCAGGGGAAAGGTAGCACTAACGCTAATGGTATTCTTCTAAAGAGACGTTGTATGCTTGTGGACAAAAGAGTGCCCTTCAAGGACCTGATTACAGTGTGGTACAGTGTTGGGGATGAGGGCGTCCTCCCAGGACACATGCAGAACTGCTCACCACTTGAGCCACCCGAAGATTAGAAGTTAGGGGATTATTCACACACTTGAATAATAGTAGTTGAATACTATCCTGTTAACATTTTGATTTTCTCAGGGAAAGCTTAAGCTTACTGGTTTTCATCTCCCTCTCACTAATCATTAAAATCATTTTGGGCATTGACAGGCCTTAAATGCCACTTATTTAGTTCAAAAGTCAATTACATGGCCAAATGCCATTTCTAACATACCTAACACTTTATCAACCAAGGAAAGGAAAGGAAAAGTGATACTATCTATTGCACGATTGCTATGATTCTAGATACTCTGCTATGTGCTTTGCATACATTATCTAGTCCATCATGTGAGCCCTTTGAGGTAGATGTCATTATCATCTCAGCTGATAGACCAAGATACTGAGTTTTAGAGAGGTTATGAATCAAGGCCATACAACTAGTAATCCATAATGGCCAGAATTTGAGATCAAGCTTAGAATGTTCCATAGCCCATAATCTTTGCACTTCACCATTTTGCTTCTATAATGTGTGAACACCACTTTTGGAAGAAGATCCCTACCTATGAAATAGGCCAATTTTATCCTTGGCCAATTCTAAATTTAATGAGACACCAGGAAAGCCTATTCTATCACAGCTACAGGGTCAGGTATCAGGTGCAGATCTACTCTCCTTAGAGACACAGCTACTTATAAACTATCTCTACCCAAGCTGCATCGAAATTATGCTTTCATTCTGGATTTTGAGTGACACAGCCTCAAGCTGAACCACTGGATTTTTTTTCAAGCAGACCAGCCCACCAATGAATATCCTGATGAAAGTCTGTGGTGATAACTGTGTCCCAGTAGAGCCAATGTAGTTGAGAAGTTGCAAACATGCCTCACACCCACACTCTTGTTGCAAAATCCCAACCCATACTTGCCTGTTCACAGTTACACAATTATAATAAGCATATTTTATGTTGGAGGATTCCCACTCACTTCAGGTAAGAGGCACATTCATTTCAAATTGAAATCTCCCTTCTTCTGCCTTATGCCAATTTGTCCTGTTTTTATTCCTTAGGATCTTACAGAGAAGGCCTAATTCTCCAGATAATTAAGGTCTAATTCTCCGTATGGTAATTCTTCAGATAATTAAAGAGTACAGTGCTGTGACCACTGAATCCTCTCTTGTGGGTAAACTCATTTCTCCAATTATTTTATGTATGGCATGGTTTCCAATGTCTTCTTCATCTTATATCTTGGTTTTGAATTTCCTTTAAATTCTTCTTAAAGAGCAATACCCAGAATTTAGCAAGATACCACTTAAAAATGGCCAGCTCAAAATAGAAACCACCAGTTTCTATTTTGAGGCATTGAACAAAGCCTAAAATTACATGAGTTTTATTTGTTTGGTGTTTTTGGTAACACAATACCGTTTCACCACACAGTGCAAAATGTCACTTGAAATCTCTGGGTTTTTCTAATGCTTTTGCTAAGTCATATCATGTTCTCTTTGTATATACTTTTCCTTAATTAAACTTTTTGAGATAATTGTGGTTCCAATGTACTTAGAAGGAATAATACAAAGAGATTTGTGGATTCATGTAAGAAATAATAAAGTGAGACTGTGTGTGTTATTTACCTAGTTTCCTCCAATGGCAATAACTTGTAATATTAAAACCAGAATACTGACATTAATGCAGTGAGGATATGGAAGATTTCCATCACAAGTATCCAGCATGTTGCCCTTTTACAGCCACATCTGCTTCCCTTATACCCCCAACAACTCTTTAATCCTTGTCAATCATTAAATTGTTCTCCATTTTAATAATTTTGTCATTTTAAGAATGTTGTATATATGAAATTACAAAGCATGTAATCTTTGGAAACTAGCTTTTGACACTTAGCATAATTCCCTGGAGATTCATGCAGGTTGTTGCATAAATCAATAGATCCTTTCTTTTTATTGCTAAATAGTGCTCCATGGTATGGATATATCACAGTTTATTTAACCATTCACCTATTGAGGACATCTAGATATTTTCTAGTTTGGGGCTGTTATATAGAAAGCTATAAAAAAAATAATGCACAAGTTTTTGTGTAAAAACGTATTTTCATTTCCCTGGGACAAGTGCCCAGGAATGCAATTATTGGCTTGTATATTAGTTGCATGTTTGGTTGCATGTGGCAAGTACATTTTACATTCTCAACAGCAATGCATAAGTCATTCAATTTCTCTGCACCTTCAACAGTATTTGATTGTATTGCCATTTTTAGTTTTAGCTCTTCTAATACTTGTGTAGTAATATCTCATTGTGGTTTTAATCCACTTTCCCTGAATGTGGATGCTCATTTGCCATTTCTAACCCTCTTTGACAAAATGTCTTTTCATATATTTAACCTATTTTCTAATTGGATTGTTTGTTTTATTGTTAAGTATTTTTATTTGCTCTAGATATTAGTCCATATTAAGTGTGTGGTTTGCAAATAAATGAATTTAGTAAAGATTCAGGATGCAAAATCAATGTACACAGATCAGTAGCTCTGCTATACACCAACAGTGACCAAGCTGAGAATCAAATCAAGAAATCAGTCCCCGTTACAATCGCTGAGAAAAAAAAATTAGGAATGTATCTAACCGAGGAGATAAAAGACCTCTACAAGGAAAACTACAAAACACTGCTGAAAGAAATCATAAATGACAAAAACAAATGGAATCACCCCCCATGCTCATGGATGGGTAGAATCACTATTGTGAAAATGACCATACTACCAAAAGTAATCTACGAATTCAATCCAATTCCCATCAATATACCACCATCATTCCTCACAGAGTGAGAAAAAACAATCCCCAAATTAACATAGAACCAAAAAAGAGCCCACATAGTCAAAGCAAAACGAAGCAAAAAGAACAAATCTGGAGGTATCACATTACCTGACTTCAAACTATACTATAAGGCTATAGTTACCAAAACAGTATGGTACTGATATAAAAATAGGCACATAGACCAATGGAAAAGGATAAAGGGTGGACCCAGAAATAAAGCCAAATACCTACAGCCAACTGATCAGGTATAGATGCCAGGGGGCTTGTCTCACTATTCTTTCAGTACCCCTAGTTTTCATCAGTTTACATGCCTCTGTTGTAGGCAGCATCTTGCTCTTCTCTTTGTCTCTCCTACAGTAGCAGCTCATGGTGGATCCCTGTACCAGAGGCAGGCTGATTTCACTTCTACCCTTTATCCGGTAGCCTGGGGTGCAAGCAGGATTGCTGTGCCTGCCCTTGTGGCCTTTGCTTCCTATGAGTGAATAATCCAGGGAAGGCTAATTGTATTAGCCCCCAGCAGCAGTGGATCCGCCTTGAATGCCTGCTCCAGTGACATCCACTCTCTTACTCTACTGCTTCCTTCCAATCTGTCCTGCAAGCCCCGAGTTAGTGCAGACCCATGAAAATGAGCCTAAGAGTGAGTGTGCACTCCCCTTCTGTCTGGGCTCCCAGATTCAGTGGTCCCCAAGCTTTTTGGCACCAGGGACCAGTTTCGTGGAAGACAATTTTTCCATGGGCAACAGGGATGGTTTCAGGATGAAACTGTTCCACCTCAGGTCATGAGGCATTAGTTAGAATATCATAAGGAGCATGCAACCTAGATTCTTTGCATGCACAGTTCACAGCAGGGCTCACGATCCTGTGAGAATCTAATCCTGCTGTTGATCTGACAGGAGGTGGCGCTCAGGAGGTAACGCTCTCACTGCTCACCTCTTGCTGTGTTGCCTGCTTCCTAACAGGCCATGGACCCGTACCATGGGTACCCCTGCTCTAAAGTGATACATGGGCCCACATGCAGTCCTTAGGCATATGTTAAAATGTTAAATGATTTCTTCTTACTTGCTTCTGCCACTTCCTCCTGTGCCTCACCAAACCTGAAACAATTTGAGTTTCCTGGTTTTCCTCAAAGAGGCCTGTCACTTTGGCATTAAATTCACTTGGTTGTCAGTGATCTCTGATGGTTTCTAAAAAATTATGATTTTGTAAATGATTCAGCCTTCTCTTTTTGTTAGGATGGGAACAATGCTATCTTGTGTCTTTCTAGTCCCTAAGTGGAAGTAGAACTCCCCAGGAAGTGTGTCACAATCAGTTTACAAATAACACTAACCAGAAAGGCGAAAAAACAATAATAAATTGGACTTTACAATTAAAAATGCTTATTTGTAGAAAGACACCACAAACAGCGTGAACAAGGAAGCCAAAAAGTGGGAGATAATATTTTGCACATCATCTATAATCAATAAAGGGCTCCAATCCAAAAACTAGAAATCTCACAAATTAATAACAAAAAGACAAAAACCCCAATATAAACATGATTGAGAGTGAATAAGCACTTTCCACTTTAGAAAATCCAAATAGCCTGCAAACATATTAAAAGTGTACAACCTTATCTGTGATCAGAGAAATGCAACAGAAAATCACAATGAAATACCACTACATAAAGAAGACGTGCTAACGTTGGGAAGATGGACAATACCATATACTGAGCAGATCTATATAGTGCTTTTGAAGGTGGGGATGTATTGGTGCAGCCACTTTGGAAAAGGGTTTGATATCATCTACTAATGCTAAATGCATGCACACACTATGACCTAATGATTCCTCTCCTAGGCACACAACAAACAGAATTGGGTGTGACAAGGTGTGGGTATTTATACTAGCACTACCGTTAGTAGCCAAACTAGAAGCAACCCAAATGTGCCACAATAGAATGGATACATACATTGTGGTGACTTCACCCAATTGAATACTATGTAGCAGTGAGAATGAACTGCATCTATACTTGACAAGTAATGCTAAGGAAAAGAGCCAGGCACAAATGAATGTGTAGTGTATAACTGCATTTAAATAGCATTGAAAACCTGGCAAAATTCACCGAGGATATTAAAAGCCTGGGTACGAGTTATCAAGGGAGGGGAGTGGGCACTGTGAGTGGACAGAGGCTTGGGGAGGCTTCTGAAACACAGGTGACATTCTCTCTATTAATCTGGAAAAATATGTGTGTGTTCATTTTTGATAATTGAGTTACATTTGTGTTCATTTTCTGATAATTGAGTTACATGTGTGTTCATTTTTGTGATAATGAACTGAATTAAGCACATTATCTGTGTACTTTCAATATACATTATGCTTTATTAACAAATTAACTTATTTATATTCCTCTATTAATCTCCATCCTTTACCCCTAACTAGGAACAAGTGGCTTTCCAGGATGGTGGATGAAATGAAAGGTGAGATTCTCCCAGGTCTCACTTGTGATATACATCCCTGAGATTTTATTGGCATGCATTAGTCATGCTCCGAATTCAGTTATTTTCAAGGAGCTGTTTGTGACAGCTTTAGATAGTCATCCCCTTACGCTGTTATAAAAATCACACTCAACAGCTGCAACATTTTTACAATATCTTGAAAGTAGCATCTTAAGGTTTATTTTCCTCAATTCACAGTGACTTTCTTTTATTTTGTGTTTCCTGCAACATATGTCTCCAATTTTATTTACAGCATATTTATGTCCATGCCATTCTAGCCTGGTGAAAACATGATTTGCCAATGGGCATGTGAAACCTTCACTAAGAGCTGCCTGCCTTTAAGGAGTTCTGGAGTTCCCTCTTATGATCATGGGTTTGGCAGTGAAATCTGTTTTGTGTCAGGGTTCCTGGTGTCCTGAAATAATCTGTAGCAAGGCTTTGTAAGGCAGATGTCAGCTAAGCCCCTCTGCTGGGTCCCCTTTGAGTTTGTGTCTTCACGATCACTTCCCTTCTGTACTTGGGTAAAACTCATGATCTCTCTCAGGTCTCAGCTCCCAGAACTGTTCCTATTTCTCTGTGATAGGCAGAATTTTTAAATGGCCCCTTAACCTTTATCCCTGGTGTTACTTGTGTGGTTATGTTACATTACATGGTAAAAGGGATGTTGCAGATATAATTAAGGTTACTAGTTAGTTGACTTTGAGATAATGACAAGGGATATTATCTGGGTGGGTCTGGCCTAATTACATGGGACCTTCGAGGCAGTTTTTTTCTCCAAAAGATAGCAGGAAAGAGATGTGAAGCCTGCGAAGGTTTCAGTGAATCATTGCTGGTTTTGGAGATGGAGCAGGCCATGTTCAAGGACTGGAAAGTGGCCTCTAATTGCTGAGAGTAACACCTGGCTGGGAGCCCACAAGCAGAGAAGGCCCTAGTCCTATAATTGCAAAAGTTTGAATTCTGTCAGCAATCTGAAAGAGCTTGGAAGCAGATTCTTCTCCAGAGCTTTCAGCCTAGAATGCTGCCAGGCTGACAACTTGATTCTGATCTTGGGAGATCCTAAACAGAGAACTCCATCAAAACTGCCCGGACTTCCGACATATAAACAATGAGCTAATAAATGACTGTTTATCATTCAAGTTAATCTTAACTGAAACGGTGAGCTAATAAGAATATGATGTTTTAAGCTGCTAAATTTGCCATAATTTGTTATGCAGCAATAAAAATGAGTATGTACCTCACCCCTACACCCAACTCCAGACATGGAATTCAGCACATTTTTCCTCGATTTCCAGAATACAACAAACAAATATGCATGCAAGCCATTTGTGCTTGTTACAGCTTTTAATAAATATTTTAAAATGTAATCACTAGAGATATATTACAGATTCTTGTAAAAGTTAACCAACATTTTATTTAAGACTCTGTTCTTTCGAAGCCACTTGACCATTCCTACCAAACCTAGAATCCTCCTAAATTCAGAAATTCCTTTTCTAATTATTTCTTATGGCCGTATTCATCAGCCCCAAATTGGTACCATTATTGAGAGCTAACTAAATAGCACTCTTCTCATTACATGCTCAGTTTTCCATGCATTCTCTGATTTACGCCTTATGACAACCCTGGGAAGTAGTGACTATTATTCCTAATGTAAAGATGAGAAACCTGAGGTCCCAGAAATTTATCAGTTTTATTCAAGGTCACATAGTTTAGTAAAATCCAGAAGCGGGATTAGAAGCCAGTCACTCCAGTGTTAAGCAATTTATTCTTAACTGTCCTACTTTGATGACTCTTGGCTCAGCACTGCTAATAACTACCAATGAGTGCCACGATATCTTTTCTCTCGACTCCTTAGAAAAAAACGCGGCTGATAGACTGATTACTCTTGAGTATTGTAGTCACTGTAAGGGGGCGAATTGTAAACAGAGGTGCTGTAGGTATCCTCAGAGAGATTTGGATCCATTAAACTACTCCCTCTTCATGACACATAGACTCTCCCTTGTCACCTCAGTGGTACAGACACCCAAAGGCATCTTCATGAGATGTGATTGACCTGAATCAGATGCCCAAGTAAAGCTTCAGATTTGGGAATGAACTATTTGGGTTTACTTGGAGGGGTGAGGCAGCAATGATGACGAGTCAGAGGAAGGAAGGTGTTTACAGAGAAAGTCACTTCAGGAAATACATTGTCCCTCCACAACCAACCATTTATTATATTAACTTGGAAGAGGGATTATCCAAGTTTATCATCTGAAATAAAAAACAGTCCTTACTGTGATGTATATAAAATACTTATATTTAATCTTTTTATAAGACATTGTCTCACTCTGTCACCCAGGGTGAAGTGTAGTATCGCGGTCTCGGCCCACTGCAACCTCAACCTCCCAGGCTCAAGTGACACTCCTGCTTCAGCCTCCTGAAGCTGGGACTACAGACATGCACTATCATGATCTGCTAGTTTTTAAAAAAACTCTTTTTGTAGAGATGGGGTCTTGCTATGTTACCCAGGCTGCTTTCAAATTCTTGGGCGTAAAAGATATTCCTGCCTTTGCCTCCAAAAGTGCTGGGATCATAGTTGTGAGTCACCATGCGTAGCCTATAAAAGACTTTAAGGCTTGTGGAGATGAAAGGTTGTATGTATATACAAATACTTAAATATATACACATACATTCATTTAAAAACTATAATTGATTAAAGCCTGACCTTTTAAATCGGAAATATAAAATAATTAGAATTAAATTTATTGTAAATGAGGTACTTAACAGAGCATCTCCATTTGTGGTATATTTTGTTATTGGGGAAAGAATATTTGAAATCATTATAAAACCTGAAGTAAACTATTTCTAAGTGGAATATAGTGATTTTACCTTCAAATTAACAGTAATATTAACGTATTTCTCTAACACAAAATATCACTTAGATTTCTGATCTTGTTGGTACATTTCTAGAATACTGAAGAGAATAACATTGTAGAATGTACTAATCTGTAGCAGTTTTCTACTATTTAATACAACCTGGCAGTAAATGTTTCATTGATTTGTTCCTAATGAATACTTAAGTGCATGTTTAAGCCAGAATTTAAATATTGTAGCTGGTGAATATTGTCAGAAAGCCAAAATATCCCAAATAACTATATTACATAATTGTTATCCGGCCTTTTATTATTAGGTTTTCTAATAAAATTTCAAGATATTTATCATCTGGTTCCAAACATCAACTGTCCTCAAGTTCCACTAAATTTAGGATAAGTGGAACATAAAGTTTTGAAACATTCAGGTGGACTCTTGAAAGATTTTGGCAACATTCACTGATTGACTACATTTATTTGCCCAAAGAACACTTAATGCTCTAGAGAGAGTATATTCCACCAAATGGTACACATCCATCTAAAAAATGTTCTTCATTATAAAATGAGCAGTTTCTTATAAGAAGCAGTTTGTTATTGTTTCTGTACTAGAACATATTATTTATTGACCTCCATGTATTCCATAATAAAAGGAATCACTTTAAAAAATGACTGAATCTAATGTAAATTCTTATTTTCTCTAAATAATAACTTAACAACAGTTTTTCCTTGCCTACACAGTCAATTTGTTTATGGCAAAGAATAGCTAAGACTAAATTCCTTTAGTGCCCAAGCATAATTAATACTTGTTTTGATGGGGAAAATGTCTTTGCAGTTTGAAACCCAAAATGGATACCCACTGTAGCTAATGCAACACTAGTTATCATTCAAATGAAAACAACTACCTTAGTGGTTAATATAGGTTATTATAACAAAACAATGTGCTAGTCTCACTTCATTAATGTAATTTAAATAATTTAATTAGCTTGACTTAATATAGCTGTATATCTGCTCTGGTTTAGCCCTTTGGGAGTCACTGTGCAACCTATGCTTAACCTAAACTTATCAATAAACTGCACATGTAATATATATAAAGAGTCATAGTTCAGCATTCCCCAACTAGAACAGTAAGGACAAAAACAGATCAATAAACAATAGAAGTGGCATCAGATCCAAAGAACAAATTGGCATCAAGGAGGTCTGATACAATAATTCGTTGTGACTATAAATTGAACACTAGAAAACTGAGAACTTAAAACATGCACCAACTCCACATGTGTGAAGATGGCCAGACTCTGGTTTTGAGCTACTCACCTGCTTGTGAGATGAGGGAATCCTACTGACCTCTCACAATAATTCCCATAGCCCAAAAGTGTGTATCATATGGCTATACGCAGCAAGGGTCCATTTAGTTTTTAAAAGTTACTTAAGATACACTGTGTGTTAATGTCACTGCTTTTCCAATTTATGAAATCAGTGGATTGTTTCTCTTTCATCTTAAAATCCTCTGGAATACTTCTATGAATGGTATAACTTAAATAAGCAATGTTAAGAGAATATATTATTGGCAATTTGTGTTTTCTTTTCTAAATAGCAATTACCATATGTAATTTGTGGAATGGTGGTGGGAAAATGTCAGTCTATTTGTATGTGTACATTTCAATTCAAAATAATAATTATATCCTCAACTCTTTCAGTTACTGTACTTTTTCCAAAAAAACTTAAATTTTTTTCCATTGGCTATTTTTATTTTTATTTTGCCCGATCACAGCATCAAAAATCTTGTTAAAGTGACTAATGACTATTGATATCACTCACTGCTCTCTATTGCTTTTCTAGCAGTTTTCCCTCCATTTGAGCCTTCCCATCTGAAATCTTCACATCCTTTCTCTTTCAGAATACTACATTCTTCTAGTTGTCCTCTTGCCATTGTCTACTCCTTCATAGTCTCCTTAGCTGACACGTCCTTCTCCATTCAAACTTATATATGTATATATAATATATATTTTATATAATTTATATTTATATGTAATATATATTTTTATATGGTAGCTATCTATATATCTATCATGTCGGTAGAATTAATGCATCCTCCTACCTGGGCCATATGACCTTTTCACAGTCCCTCCATGTCAACTTTTACTTCCTCTAATCTATTTTTCACAACATTACTAGATTGAACTTTAAAATGTCAAATCTGATGATGCGCCTCCCACTCTTAAACACTTTCAGTGCTGTCCCAATGTCCTTAAGAATCTGAAAATTTCCAGCATGACACATTAGATATTCCATGATGTGGTGGTCCCTTTTTTCATTTTGGTGCACTTGTTATTTAATATACATGATTAAAAATAATAAAAGTAAAGTACATATAAAAGAGTGTTTTCAGACAGAAGGAACGTCATGTGTAAAATCCTTGTGGTGAAAGAACAATTACATGTGAGGAACTAAAGATTAACTATCATCTAAACTTGTGGAATACTTCATATTTCAGCCTAGGCCCATGTTAAGGCTAGTGAATTCACGAAGTTGGCAAGCCACCAAGTATTGGGGTAATGGGAAATTACAAGCTAGGTGTATGCAAAATATATGCAGTGTAAGGGTTAATTTTGTCTGTCAACATGACTTGGCTTTGGGGCCATGGGGCATCCAGCCATGGCCAAACATTGTTCTGGGTGTGTCTATAAGGGTATTTCTGAATGAGATTAACATTGGCTTTTATCCAATCAATTGAAGACCTAAATAGGAAAAAAAAGAAAAAAAACGCTGAACAAGAGGGAACTCCTCCTGTCTGAGCTGGGACTTTTTTTTTTTTTTTCCTGCCTTCAAATTTGAACTAAGACTTTCGTTCTACTTGGGTTTAAGGGTTCCAGGGTGGAACTTACACCATTGGCTTTCCTGGCTCTCTGGCCTATGCATGAACTGGAACTATGCTGTCGGCTCTCCTTAGTCTGCCAACTATAGATCTTTCCAGCATCTATAATCATAAAAGCCAAATCCTTATAATAAATCTCTCTTTCCCCCCGCCATGTGTATGTGTCTGTGTGTGCCAACACACACAGAAAAATATATGTGTGTGTGTATAAACACACACAGGCACAGACACACACACACACACACACACACACACACACACAGTTTGCTTGTTCTGTTTCTTTTGAGAGCTCTTACTAAATAGGTTTTGGTACTGTAAATTAGGATGCTGCTGTAATATATACCTAAACACGTGGAGGTGGCTTTGGAACTGTATAATAAGTAAAGGCTAAAGAGTTTGGATGCATCCAAGAAGTATGGATATTAGGAATGATTATGAGGTCTCAGATAGAAATGAGACACATATCGGAAATTGGAGAAAAGATAATCCTGTGATAAAGCAGCAGATAACTTGGCTAAACGGTGTTGGCGTGTTTTGTGCAAGTGACAAAATTAGATGAAATTGATGACATTAGCTGAGGAGATTTCTAAACAAAGTATTGAAGGAGAAGCTTGGTTTCTCCTGATTACTCATAGGAAAATACCAAAGGAGAAAGATGAATTAAAGAAGGGATTGTCAAAAATAACCGGAATTTGAAAGATTGAAAAATAATTAATTTAATATAATTATATTAATTATAAATATTATATTTTATTATAATAAAAATAATTTTAATACTCAAATTGATCAAGCAGAAGAAAGGATATCAGAGGTCGAAGACCAACTTAATGAAATGAAACGAGAAAACAAGATTAGAGAGGAAAAAGTAAAAAGGAATGAGCAAAGTCTCCAAGAAATATGGGACTATGTGAAAAGACCTAATTTACATTTGATAGGTGTACCTGAATGTCATGAAGAGAATGAATCCAAGCTGGAAAATATTTTTCAGGATATTATGCAGGAAAACTTTCCTAACCTAGTAAGGCAAGACAATATTCAGGTAATACAGAGAACACCACAAAGATATTCCTCAAGAAGAGCAATCCCAAGACACATAATTGTTAGATTCACCAGGGTTGAAATAAAGGAGAAAATTCCAAGAGCAGTTAGAGAGAAAGGCCAGGTTACCCATAAAGGGAAGCCTGTCAGACTTATAGCAGATCTCTCAGCAGAAACCCTACAAACTAGAAGAGAGTGGGGGTCAATATTCAATATCCTCAAAGAAAAGAATTTTCAACCCAGAATCTCATATCCAGCCAAACTAAGCTTCATAAATGAAGGAAAAATAAAATTTTTCACGAACAAGCAAGCACTCAGAGATTTCATCACCACCAGGCCTGCTTTACAAGAGCTTCTGAAAGAAGCACTACACACAGAAAGGAACAACCAGTACCAGTCATCCCAAAAACTTACCAAAAGGTAAAGAGTATCTTTATAATGAAGAATCTATATCAACTAATGTACAAAATAGCCAGCTAGCATTAAATGACAATATTAAACTCACAAATATCAATATTAATCCTAAATTTAAATGGATTAAACGTCCCAATCAAAGACACACGCAAATTGCATAAAAAGTCAAAACCCATCGGCACGATGTATCCAGATCCATCTCATGAGTAAGGACACACAAAGACTCAAAACAAAAGGTTGCAGGAAGACTCACCAACCAAATGCAGAACAAAAAAAAAACCAAAAAACAAGAAACAAAAGCCAGGAGTTGTAACTTTCGTCTCTGACAAAATAGACTTTAATAGTAACAAAGACTCAAAGAAACAAAGAAGAACATTACATAATGGTAAAAGGATAAACGTAACAACAGGAGTCAATGATCATAAATATATATGCACCCAATACAGGAGCACCCAGATACATAAGACAAGTTCTTAATGACTGATAAAGAGACTTGGAGTCCCGCATAATAATAGCGGGAGACTCTGACACCACATTGTTAATATTCAACGGATCAACGAGATAGAAAATTAACAGGGACATTTATGATTTGAACTGAGACCTGGAACAAGTAAACTCAGTGAATATTTATAGAATTCTTCACCCCAGGTCTACAGAACATACATTTTTTTCAGTATCACATTACACCTATTTTGAAAGTGACCACATAAATGAAAGTAAATCACTCTTCAGCATTTGCATAGCATTTCACGGATTTGAATGAAATATTGATTAGCTATTTGTTATTTTCTTGCCTTATTCATTCCTGTCTCCACTGTTAAGTACAATTATCAGCATAAAAGAGGTTTTTAATATCTATTTTTAGATTGCATTCCAGCCTGGGCAATAGAGCAAGACTCCTGTTCTCTCTCCCCCTTTCTCTGAGGCTATCCCCTGCCTCACCCCGTGTGCATCCCTCCTCCTCTCCCCCTCTCTAGAAAAAACAAAAAAAAAAGAAAAAGAAAAAGAAAACTAATAGTTATAAATAATAAATCAACAGTTACTATTTTTTATTGTTTTATTGGAAGCTTATCCATTGCAAATAATGAGAAAGTTTGTTTTGAAGAGAATACTCAGGGTGTAGCGGGACAACCATTTTATAAAGAGATCCTGAGTGCTATTTACGGACTTAACTAATCTAAGTAGAAGCCAGGGATAGAGAGGGAATTATACCAGCAAAATACTGCCAGTTTGGACTAAAGATAACAGAGAAAGAAGGATGAATGAAGGAACACTGTCAGAGTATTTGGATTCTACAGGACCAGAAGACAGAGTTATGCCAAAAAAGGGAAGACTGACCCTGAAGGCAAGTCAGAGATCATCAAAGCTGATAAGCCCACCACAGACCCAGAGGACAAAGCTATTTCCTGTGCTGTTTTAGTGGGTAGAGTCATCATTCTGGTTTTAGCAGGCTAAGATAATGCTGCTAGGGCCTCAGGGTTTGGGATGCCCTCATGGAGAACTGTGAAGGCAGGGTCTTCTCAGGGAGTAGGAGGTGACTGGCTTGGGATGTCTCATCCCTCCTCTCTCCCTTCCTCCCTTGCTTCCTTCTTAATTCTCCTTTTTTGGAATGAGAATGGCTATCCTATGCCTGTCACATCATTGTATCTTGGATGCACATAACCTGGTTACACAGGTTCACAGCTAGAGAGATATTTTGCATTAGGTGAATCAAACTTCTAGCCTCATCCATGTATGATTTAGAAAATATTTAGATGAGACTTTAGACTTCAGAGTTGATGATGGAATGATGGAATGAGCTAAAACTAGGGGGAATGTTGGGATGGAATTAATGTATTTTGCCCACGATGAGAACATAAGTTTTGGTTAGTCAGGGATGACATGTTCTGACTGAATGCTGCCCCTCTCTTACCAAACTCCTGTGTTGAAGCCTTAACCTCCAATGGGACTGTATCTGGAGATATAGCCTTTAGGAAATAATTAAGGTTAAATGAGATCATAAGGGCAAAGCCTTATTAATGGAACTGTATCTTCAGAAGAAGAGAAAAATATATCTCTCTCTCCCTCCTTCCCTCCCGTTTCTTTATTTGCAGTCAAAGGTGACTATTTATAAGCCAGGAAAAGTGTTTACACCAGAACCTGACTATGCCAGCACCCTGATCTCAGACTTCCAGATTCCAGAGCTATGAAAGAAAAATTTTCTGTTGTTTACTGTTGATGATATTTTGTTTTGGGAGCGTGAGAAGACCAAGACATGAAGGAAATAGAAGACAAAAAGTATGGTTATAGCACTTACATGTAGAATCTGGAAGTTCTTGCTAGAATTGTTTTGTCCTTTATTGGTTATAAATAATACATCAAGTTACTATTTTATGTCTTATAATGCTTTTTTTATTTTGCAATAAATTATTTCAGCAGCAAAGCGAGTGCATGTTTAATGAAAAATTAAATACTGAATTTCCATCTCTCATGATAGCTGATGATGAATGTGTAACTTGCAAACATCGTTGACATTTACTATTCACTATGATGGATGATACAGAAGCAACTACAGAAGGTGTGTTTACATATCAATCCATGAAACATGTCTTTATATCTAGATCAAGTTACCTGTTATTTTAAATGAGCAGTGTTTATGTCAATTCCAAGTTTTCTTTAACATATTTGAAACCTAAAGTGATGGTAGTTAATGTGGTAGCTTTATGAGAAAAAAAATAATCATTACAGACAGTTAAATGATGCCAGGATAACATTAGGGTCATTAAATGCTTCAGGTAGAAAATAAGTGAATTCCAGTAATAGGTTTTCTTTTCATGCAATTCATGCAATCAGAGAAAAGCTTTAAGAAGTTCATTTTGCTGAAAGTGAAACATATGATCTTACTGTGAATGTTATTGTACTTGATTAGGTTAAGAATTGAACAAAAAGTTATTTGTTTTGTAGTGATAATAGGAACACAATACATGTGTGGTAGAGCATAGCATGTTGATAAAAACAATATTCTTACTAAATTAAGGAACTTATAGTGCAGAAATTTTCTTCTATCTGCTGTGGTGTACACATAAGTAATAATTATGTTCAAACAAATAGCAATATCTACCAATCAAAACAGAACCTGTAGATGTCAGATTTTACAATATCGTTATATATATGCACAAACAAGCTAACTGAACAATAAAATTGTGGTGATAGAGCAGATGTTGAGTTAAACAGAAAAAGCTCTACCAGAACTGTACATTGTTTGCACATTGCTGCTTGCAATTGTTTGGATTTTAAAAATATTTTCACCTTTGATTAATTACTTTAAGTCAACCTGTGTCCTAAAATAGTAATGAATCTTTTTGTAAATTAAATCAGTCTTCAAATTTTGGTTGCATTTGTTTAAAATTGGTTTAATATTTTTAACTGAAGTGTTTAACCAAGGGGATGCCCAAAATTTCAGTTTTGAAGCTTTTAAAAATTGTAGTGATGATTACAACCAAATCTTACAACCAGGAAGACATTGATATTCATCTTCACAAAAGTGAGAAAGGAATTGAAAAGATTAAACAATGAGGATTCTGCTGGTATGCAAGATTTAACTTTTTCCCAGGTATAATATCCATACAGTAAGGTGTATAAAATGAGCATAAGGGTATAGTTTGATATATTTGTATTATTTGATGATTATGTTAAAGCTTGATTTTGTGTATATATATATATATATATATATGTATATATATATATATATATACACACACATTAATACCTATATAATTATCTTGATCAAAATACAGAATATTACAATACCCCATAGGCTTCCCTCATACCTATGCAAAATTTCATTTTAAAATTCAATATTTCAGTTTTGAAATATCTAAAGATACTTTTGATGGAGATATTTTTAATTGTATAAATTTATATTACATCCCAGAATACAATATAATTGATAATACTCATAATTTTGAGCATCTAAATTTGGATAAGCATCCAAAATTTACAAATTAACAAACCTTATTTGATGTCTTTTGCCTCATGGAAAATATTGTCAAGAAAGGCAGTCAAAAGGAGGCAAAGAGATGGTACCAAATTGTTAGGGCTGAAATAATTTATATTAATTAATATAAAACATGAGAATTAAGCATGTCCTTTATTTAGCAGAATCAGCTCTGCCTTTACCAGGCACCTCAGAAACAACAGATAATTTCTCAATTTAAAATATCATTTTGCTTTATAGAGACAGCTCAGTTGATGATATTAATCAGCAATAAAATGAAACTTTTTAAGGATTACCAGCAATTTTGTTAAAATAACTAAGAATAGATCATAGTAAAAATATATTAATTATAATTAATAATATATTATCTATTAAAAATAGATCATAGTAAAAATATAAAAATGTATACCAAGTATTTAATTGCTTATGTTATTTTTTAATATTCATATGATTAGTTAAAAAATATAAAATTTTGCTTTAATGTACCAAGTGATATATTTCAATTGTTTGGAAACATTTTTAAACTTTTTATTAGGAAATAATGTCAAATATAGAGAAGATTTGAAAGAATAAAAATTGCACCCAGAATAGCCATATACCCTTCAACCACATTCATTTATTGTTAATATATTTTTCCATTTGCTTTAGTCATTTGCATACTCTCTAACCCCTTCTCTTATTCTCTCCTTATCTCTCTGCTCTGTCTCTAAAATTTTTGTAAGTGAATGTGTCATAAATTTTGCCATCTATTACTAAATACTTAAGCATGAAGTGCCTAAGAGTAAGAATATATTTTTACAGGACCACAGTACAGTTGTCACTACCAGGACAGTCAATACTCACATGATACCTTTTTCTAATCTAACGACCATATAATAATTTTGTCAATCAACCCAGTGATATTCTTTATAGCATTTTTTTTCTTCCAGAGCATGATTAAGGATCTAGTCCAGGATCAGATATTACATTATTTGCTGTAGTAATTATTAATATCTATTCCTGTATAACAGGCAACTCCAAAACTTGACTTAAAACAATTAACATATATTATATATAGTTACTGTATGTTAAAAATTTGGAAGCAGTTCGGCTAAGTCTCTCTTGAGATTCTAGCCAAGGTACTGATAGAGCTGCAGTCATCTGAAGGCTTGCCTGTGGCTGGAGGATCCACTTCCAAAGTGGCTTACTCACATGATTGGCAGGTTGGCACTGGTTGCTGGAAGGGCCCCAGTTCCTCCCCACACAGGCCTCTTCTCAGACTGACTGAGTTGGCCACTGGGTTCCTTCAGAGTGAACAATTCAAGTGGACAACAAGAGAGCAATATAGAAGTGGCAATGTCTTTTAATATCTACTTGAAAATCTCACACTGCCACTTTTGCCATGTTCTGTAATCATGACAACCAACCCTGATTCAATTTGAAGAGGGACTTCACAAAATGTGGATGCCAGGCTAGCTACCACCCATGTTATGTCTATTTTAAATAAAAAGATTATTTATTTATTTATCTATTTATTTTGAGACAGGTTCTCACTCTGATGCCCAGGCTGGAGTGCAGTGGTGTGATCTCAGCTCACTCAGCCACTCAATCTCCTGGGCTCAGGTGGTTCTCCCACTTCACCCTCCCAAGTAGCTGGGACTTCAGGTGCACATCACCACATTCAGCTAACTGTGGTTTTTGTTTTTTCAATTTTTTTGTGGAAATGAGGTCTCACTGTGTTGCCTAGGCTGGTCTTGAACTTGTGGGCACAAGAGATCCTCCTGCCTTGACCTCCCAAAGTTCTAGGATTACAGGTTTGAGCCACCACGCCAGACCAGATTTATTTTTTTAAAACCAGTGTTTTAGAGAGCTATTTTATAAATCCATCTATATAATAAAGTAAAATTACCAGTCACATAAGTTATTTAATTACGTTTACTATCACCTTTTACCTATACATTGGTCTCTATTTGGACAATAACTTGTATGGTTACCCTAGTCTTAGCTTAAACAGCATTTCTTTCTAGAGTTCTTTTTGAAGACACTGCAGAATCAATTAATTTCATCTTTTACACTCTTTTATATTTGAAACTTTTTCTTGCATGACACTCTCTTCCCACACAAGATGCAACTTCCACAAAGGCAATAACTATGTTTAAAATAAAAAACTGGATGAAAGACTATCCTAATTACCAACACTGTTTTAATGTTTGATCATTATATTTAGCCATAACTATATTCCAGAGATATGTTAAATATAATATCAAAATATTTAGCTAGGTAAAATGCCAACTAAAACCCCTTTCTGTATTCATTCATGCACTCAACACATGTTAACTGAGCACCTCTGCTCTATGCTAGCAGCTCTTTAAAGGGCTGGAGATTTTGTGCTTGTAAGAATATGTATAATGTTCTTCTTATCCCGTGAAGCTTCTGTTCAGAGGGAGGAAGACTACAAAAGAGACAAATAAGCTAATAAATCAGAAAATAATTCCAGATAGGGATGAGTGCTACGTACAATAAAAGATCATGTTGTGATAGGTTGTTACTGGGAGCAATGAAAAGGAAAGGCTACTTTAGACAAGGAATTGCAGATAACTGCTTGGAGGAGGTGGCATTTAAGTTGATATTGGGACAACAAAGAACCATCTATTCCAAGAACAGCAAGCTCTTCTTACAGGAAGGAATTTTGTATGAATATAGAATAATTAATTTGTTTCAGAAATGCCTATATACAAGAGCAACGAGAGATTAAGTCATATTCAATGATGAGAAACATCTTTAATTTTCTTCAAAATGCATTTAATTTCCTTAAGTGAAAAAGTATTTCTCCAGGTTATTGCTATTACTGTATTATTACAATATTATTACTTGCCTTTATATAGTTGCTGTTGTCTGGCAAATACAAATGTGCTGATTTATTCACTTTAAACTTTGCAAATTTAATTCATCTATGAATGTTTAATAATATGTTAATACATGCACCTGACTGTATCTCAGCTCATAATAGAATATGAATCATCACATTCTTAGTTCTGAGGAATTGCAGAAATCCTTTCCTCTTCCTTTAAGTCATTATGATGTATTCAGACTGCTCAAGCAATGAGATTCTTACATGAAAATATAGCCTTAACTCATTCAATTTAGGTCACATCCTTAAGCAGATGCTTTTGACACATGTATTTGTTACAGTGGTGGACACATTTACTTTATAAACCAACTCTGACATGGATTTTCATGACTGAATGAGCCAAAACTCGAATTTCAGATTGCTGAGTATACTCTTATAAATCTTGATACAATAATATATTTGTCCTTTTTCTGCATCGTAAATAATTAAAATTAACCAAATATTTGTCTGAGGTGGGTTGTGCATATAATTTTGTTATTCCAAGTTATTTGTTCTTGAATCCTCTCTAAATAGTGCATTCATTCAAGTTTATATATGGCTTATAATATTTTGTGCAGCATATGCATTCCTGAGAAATCGTGTATAAATCCAACTATTGTAAATGGAATTGTTTTCTAAAAGCAAAGAAAAGCTTGGATTTAAAGAAATCCTGAAGAATTACTTTTCTCAGTAAGAATCATTTTTATAATATGAGCCATCACTTTTTATTTCATCTATGGAAAAGTCAGATTTTCATGGATTAGATTTTCTAGGAACACATCTATTTGGGTCACGCTCCTTATTCACAGACACTGCTATACTTTAAAAACCACATAACTACCTGCATGTCATCTATCATCACGCATTCTATTTCAGAACTTATCAAAGATGATGACAAACAGACCCTGTGTTTATGTTATTCACAAAACAATGTTCACAATATTGTTCTTTGATCTCTGGTCTTTTCTCATTGGTTTTGCATCTGGATGGTCTCAATATTGCATGACAAGGGAGTCTGTCATGCTATATCCTCGCTTTTTTCCCAGAATTCTATAACTGTTTAGACATTTCTTAATATTGGACCTCTGAGTGTCCTTAGAATATTTTTCCTTTAACATTGTTTTTGGTTATAGTGCTTCCATTTGACAAAAAACAGATAGTTCTAGAGAATATACTAGTAAAAAGACCATGAATTTTAGATTTTAAAAGACGTATGTTTTAATAATGGCTCTGTTTTATATAAATGGTGTGGTCTTCAGCAGTTTATTTACATTCTCTAGACTCTAATCCTTCATCTGAAAGTTAGATAATAATAGCTCATAGGGATTTTGTGTTGATTAAAGGAACCATAATTGATATTAACAAGCAGTACTATAACTTAGATTTTTAAAAAATCATATGTAAAGTGAAATATATTCTTTTAAATTATGTGTTTAAAAATCCAATAGTTTGAAAATGGATTTGATATCTTAATTACAGTCTAATATAATAAAATTCTGTAAAAATGATTTTTAGTAGTAACTAGTAACTTTTTTTAAAAAAACAAATACCTATAGTTGCAATTATAGTTACAACTAAAACTTGTTACTGACATACATTTTATCTTTTTATTTGTTTAGGTTTATGAAAATTCACTTAGTCGCTATGTAATTATTTACTCAGAACATTATTATATCTATGTGACAAAAAACATATAAACCAAAGTTTCAATAGGTAGATAGGAAAGCTGTTGAAAAGACAGCTGTGTGGTTTTTTGCCCTGAAGTTATTTATAATTTTGTTTGTGGTTTTTTGCCCTGAAATTATTTATACCAGTAAATATGTAAAGAAATTTATAAAGAAATTTTGTTAAGGAATTTCAAGTAAGATACTGACATTATGATAAAGCAATGTTGACTCAGCAGAGTACAACAACACACACATAATGTAATTGAAACGTGTTAATTTTCCTTTTGAATAGTAATATTTTATGTTTACTTTCTAGTTTACTTTAATTCTTACTACATAAGTATATATCAAAGTTCAATAAAATTTTCACTGTCTGCCCTACATCATTTCTTTCCTGGCAAGCATTCATTCTTTTGAATTTTTGATACTCAATGAAAATCATTTAAAGAGGAAGGGGGAGGTGTTAAAATTTATTCACTAAAGTTGTCAAATATATTGAGTAAAAGATTGATAGTTTTGAGTAATTAATAAAAACTGCTCCTTCAAAAGATACTGTTATGACAGTGAAAAAGTAAGCCATAGACGGGGAAAGGATATTTACAGGTACAACTGATCGGGGCAGTACAGCCAGAATAGGGGGAGACTCCTCAAAATTAACAAGAAAAGAATAACTCACAAGGGAAATGGGCAAAAGACTTGAACAACGACTTAAAATGAATATCCAGATGGTCGCTATTTAAAATTAATGTGACTTATAGTCACAATGAGAATCCAACGAGGATCAATAAAATTAGAAGAACTGACAATTCTAAGAGCTGATGAAGACATGAAGCCAAAAGGAACTTCAATACAATGCTATTGGCAGGGTAAATGGGCACAGCTACTTAGGAAAAGTTCTTAAATGGAACTTAGGTATTTTCTATGGCACCAGCAGTTTTACTCATACATAAACCAACACGTGTGCACCAAATGCTTATAAGAATATCATTGTAAATACAAAGATACTCATGACAGTATAATTCACAACAGTCCGAAACTGAAATTAACCCACAAGCCCTTCAACAGTGGATTTAATACATTTGGATGCACTGGAATACTATACAAGAATGAAAAGCAATGAACTGCAGCTATGGACAGCATCTTGTAGTCACAACAATCAGTAGAAGTCAGAAAATAAACACAGGCTGTGTGGTTTTTTTAAAAATAAAAGCACTGTTAATAAAAACATTTACTAATATTAATATAATAATTTAATAAAAAACCATTTTTAATAAAAGAACGACAGTTCTTAAGAATTCTTACTTACAAGGTAACTTCAATGAAGCAAAGCAAGGGAAGGTATACTATTAAAGGCAGGAGAACATTTATCTTTGAAGAGAAAGACATTTGGATGGTGAAAGAACATATGGGAAGAATGGTGTTCTAGCAGTCAGTTCACTAGCCTGAGTGTTTGCTTTATAATAATCCAATGAGCTGTACATCTTTTATTTTGTGTACTATATGTGTGTTTTATTTCACAGTAAAATGTGGGTTTTTTCTTTTGAAGAAAATTACTTTTAGATATTTTTGGCTTTAATTTCTTGGTATTATTCTTTGCAACACTGACTGAAAGGTGGATGTGAATCTAGCAGCCAGGGCAGTGAGAGTTTTTATGTAAACAACAATTAACTCATCAGTCAACAACAACGATAAACAAATCCACAACATCTGGAAGACATGAATGGACAAATAAGCTCTATGACTCTCTTTCATGTTAAATGAGAACTAGAACTAGAACAGACTTAGACATTCCAGTCTTCTACAGTCTAACGTCTAGGGTATTTGAATAAAAAATTAGAAAGGGTTTCATCTCAACGCATCCTACCACCGTAACCAAACTGGTACAATGTCTTGTGAGTCTTTTGGCTGGATGCGCAGAGTTATACCACAGAGTTGTGTATAGCTACAATGCTAAACGGTAGGATATGACACATTTTGACACATTAAACACTGTTTCTTAGTGGATTAGAGTTTCTTTATAGGGCTTTTCAGTGAACCATGAAAAAGTTGTTGGCTCCATTCCAATTTAATTTGTGAAACCACTTGCACCACTGATGGAAGAGAACATGTTCTAGAAAAAATTTTGTATTATTCTGTGTCCTTTCTTATCTCTAATAGCTTATTTCTTTATTAGTAAGTAAAGAGCATTTTCAGTGATTAAAAACAGCAACCCTGAAATCCCTAAATATATTCTTGCTTTCCATAATGAAAAAAGTAACAGTGATAAAGACAATTCTAAAATTTGACAATAAAATTATGGAGATTCATATGGAAAAATTTAAAACTAAGTTTTGGTTTTAAAACCAAAAATTGTAAACTAAAAGTTTTAACACTAAGCTTAGGAACTTAGAAGGTGATTGCATTTTAAATAACATTTAATCCCTAAACAAAGAAGCAAACAGACAAAGAAAGTTCAAAAATAAGGGTGCAAAATGAGAACAAAACATAAACTTTCTACAAATACTAAACACAGAGAAGTGAAAAATACTCTATGTTCAGTTTTCTCTTTGCTAAGAGTCTATTTCAACATTTTTAGATAAGACCTTTGACTTAAAACCCAAAATGGGACATTTCTGAAGAGGGAAAATAGCAATATGTACAAAAAGAAGGAAGTTATTTGCTAAGTAAATGGACAAATTGACAAATAAAGGTCTTTTGGAAATAACAACAAAAGTTTAATTTTGCTTAAATTTGACTCTAAAAATATCTCAAAAATTTAAAGTCTAAATATATAAATATATATTGTTTTAATATTATAGGCTAATAAACAGATTCAATAGCCAAGTTGGGCCAACTGAATTCAATATATTCTCTCCTACTTGATTAAAAACAATCCAGTCCTTCCACCATCATTGCTGGGATCGACCTCATACCAGTTGGTAAGTTCCTGCCTTCTCTTTGCTTGCCCTATTAACACAACTTACGCCTATCAGAGCATTGCTATAGTGTCCTAACTGAAAAATGTTTTACATGAAATGAGAAGATCTCATTTTCAACCTTTTTTTAATGTAAAAGGAACATTCAATCTTTATATTCTTTTTATTATAAATTATCTCGATATAAAAATCAACATTATTCTTTCTGTCTGTTCGCTTCTGACCAATATTTCAAGCTTGATATTTTCTCCATTTTCAGCTTTGAAAATCTATTCTCACTCAGCCTAAGTGGGTTACTAAGCCAGTCATCTTCTAGTCTTGCATTTAAGTGACTATTAGGACATACTTTATGAAGTTTGAAGTGACCCTCTATTCTTTCTCATATAAAATATCTATAAGATATCAGTGGCAGTCAGATACAATTCCTAGGGAAAAGCTACTGTATTTTCTCCAAGGTCGTAATTGTACTAAAGCATCCAAGGGCAATGTTTTCAGACTGAATTCTAGTTTTTCCCTGAGACATAAAAGAGGATTGATAAGCCTATAATTCAGGACCCACTTACAGACTCATAGGAAAATTATGTATTTATAACGTTCCTGATAAAAGAACATAGGTCAAAGGCAAAAAGGAAACAGAAAAGTACAAGGTAGAAGAAGAATCTCTGGCTGTTTCTTGACTACAGAATAAATTTCTTGGAATGCTAAAGTGCACTTGACAAGAATACTGAGAGCGTGGGCTGACAGGCTGCCACATGATGCGTCTGAACATCACGGCAAGTCTTCTATGAGTGCTGAATGGGTTGAAGTGTTGTACTGAAAGAAAGCTTCCTGGACTTAGAGAATAAAATAAATCAGTAACATGTACAAGTTAGATTTTAAAGTGATGATATCTTTATAATGCCCATGTTATAGGTCTGCATATAATTTTTCAGCATAGGTTTCTTGAAGCTGATATGTTTGGACTTACAGATACTGTACACAATCCTCCGTGAGTATCATTTTGTCTTGCATGCCACACTCTGAATCATTTGAAGCACAAGAACATGACTTTATTTCAATTCTTTAAGGGAAGGAAAGGTTTCCCCTAAAGACTTTTATTGTCTTTTAAGAAAAATGTCATCCAAGACAGCTTTAATATGAGGAAAATTAAGCCACCAATCGTAACCTTTATTTACCTTCTGTCTCTTTACCTTAATCCCCACTAACCCCAACTTCCTCTCTCATTGCGACCCCTTCCTCCAGACTAGGAAATGGTTAATTTCCTTGCCAAAGCCAACCCCTCCATCTTTGCCCTCAATAATATCCATCCCCGTCTCTTTAGGAATCTTACGCCACCAAGTATTCTCTCTTGCTCCCGAATTTGCTCCCTTCTAGTTCTATTTACACCTTTCTTTGTCCTTATAAAGTGCTCAAGTTTCTTGCATTAAAAAAAAAAATATTTTGGCTGCATACATATATTCTTCATCAATATACTACCATCTCCCTCATCTCCTCATCTAAATTCTCAAAAAGGCAGTTTTTCCTTACTATTTCTTCCTTACATTTTACTTTTAAATTGGGTTTTCCAGTTTTCTGCCTTTAAAAATAGAAAAATTGCCTCCTAATTACCCATTCCAGGGGACACATTTTGTTCCTTTTTTTATATTATCATATTATAACCCTTTTAAAACAGTCTACCCTTTGTTTGTTTGAACCTTGTATTTTTCTGTCATATTTCACTGACAGTTTCTTTTCAGGTTTCTGAAATCCTTGCCTTAGGAAGAGAGGATTAGGTAAATTATCTTCAAAACTCAACTGCTAGGTTTTATATGAAAGACTGAACTTTTTTTAATGTGGAAATGTGGTCCTTTGGAGGGGGGAGTCATCAGACATAATCAGGTCTTTCTGTAATACAATTATGCTTATGTCACCCTGAGTAAACCCACCTGAGAGATGTCTATTTCAACAGGTAATGGAGCAACTGTCAGCTGGATGTGGACTTTGATGCTTTGAACTACAGCATTTGTCACATTTTTAAACATCATATATTGTCATCTCCCATTTTTCCACTGGGGTTTCAAATGAGCCCTGTCTGCGAGGTAAAAAGCCCAGAAATGTATTTGAATTTTGTTCTGAATGCAAATAGAACGAGTGCCCTCAATCCAAGGGCTCCATATTCCTTGATCTGAGATTGTCCCATTAGACACGATTGCTTCCCTGAGCTGTCACCTTCTGCAGGAGCTCTAGGAGAACCTGAGCATAGTTATGTACTCCACAGATGAAGAGTAGAAGGCAAAAAGTAGCTCTTTTCTTACACCACAAAGCCACTCAATACTGTGGCCTGCTCTGGAAATTAGCCAATACCCATGCACAAGAACTGGCACTGGTCAGAAAGCCACAGAAGATGAGCCTGTGTACCCCTGGCAGTTCCCGCAGTGTTACTGGCTTAAGGGTGTGCTACTGTTGTGTTTCCAGTTGGCATGACTGCAGGGGTCTTGTTTCCACGGGCTTTTACCCCATCTATGCATTAAGAATGGGATACACTGTACCCCAAATCACTAACACCAGGAAAAATGCCAATTTCAACTTTCAAACAGTTTCATACTTTGCAAACCTTGTTTGCTGATGATCCCACATTTGCAAAAACCAAACAACAACAACAAAAAAACCTTTATGTTAATCTTAGTAGTCAAATCTAAGCCTTAAGACTTAACCAATGATAGATGCTCTTTCACATGGTGGTGCCTGAGTTAAATCATTTCACTGAATAAGTTAATAGGTAATTGATTACATATACATTAAATTTAATAAAAATTAAAATTTATATTAAAATATACATAGAAATGTGCATTAAAATACATACTAAATATATGTATTTAATGTGTATATGTATGCATGTATATAGACTGCATATTATAGATAAATTGAAATGATTATTCAAAAAGCCCAGATACATGCCTCATTTTTCCCTGAAGAAAGTACTTGGTTTCCAAGAAATTTATGCTTCAGCAGCCCTTGTAACAATAAATAAAAATCTGAGGGTTAGAATGTGATTCAGAGATATCCGGAGTCTACAATTTATTCCCAAACAGAAGGAGTCAATATAAATCCTGTGAATTTCATTGTCTGCTGCCAGAAAACCTATTTAATTATGAATAAGAAATGCTTAGAAATGTTCCCTCTTTAGGGAACACAGTCCCTATTTGGAACACAAGACCTTGTAAGCCCTTTAAAAATTACCCATCATAAATACAACACTGTCATCTTAGTTCATCATTAGGGAACTCTGCACTGGAATAACTCCAGACCTTCTTAGTATATTGGAAAGATGGTCGTGAGAACACATTGAGGTTTCCTTGCATTCTCAGAGCTTTTTGTTACAGGACCTGTTTTTAGTTATTCTTTTTACTTAGTTGGCTTAATGTGATTTCCATATTCTTAATTGGATCCAGATGTTCAGATAGTAACTTAGACATACTTTAAAGGTATTTTTACTGTAAAGATAATGTCCTCTAAATATATTAGCCTATCATAGATGCCAAGGCAATTAAATTTAAACCACACTGAAAGTACAGAAATAAAATATCTTTTCCCTTTATGATCCAGCTCTCTAGGTATATTCCAGAAGACCAAGAAGTCCCGCAGCTCTGCTCACATTTGGGCCATTAGAGGAGTGCAAAGATGAGCCCGTTCTTACTAGACATTATTTGATAGTTGGTTAGTTGACCTCCATGACAAGAAATATTTTGCATGAATTTAAATCAGTACTCAGTATATAACTTAATTAGGATGTGTTCAATCTCCATAGAATGTGTTTAAACCAAAAGAATTTCTTAACTGTTATGCTATCGTGTGCCATGAGTAGGTTGCAGGTAGCTGTGGTGCTGATCACAGGCAATGTAAAAGTGGCCAGGAGGGGGTGCCTGAGGCCACTGGCGTCCCTGAACAGCTTGTTTCTGTCTGAGAAGATTCTGCCCAGTGTACTCCAGTGCTCCATACAGATATAACGCTTTATGTAGCTGTATGTGTAAAGATGGAAAAGCTCAATAATAGATGTTGAATTTTCACTAAAGCAAGTAAGACATCTAAGGGCAAGTTTTCCAAAACTTGTTCCATGACTCAGTAACGTCATCAAAGACCCAACCTCATTTCATTCTTCTATTTCAGCATTCTAGGTATGTTGACATTTGTCTCCAGGCTGGTCACCTCATGGTTAAAAGATGGCTGACAAAACTCTAGGTTTCACATTTTTAAATGGGAGCAACTGAACAGGAGCTAGAGAGATGTCAAAAGCAATCATTTGCCGTGCGGCCCTCTCTTTTTTAAGGGTGGAAACCCCTCCCTAGAGTGATCTACTATACTTCCCCTTATGTAGCACTGACTAGAATGGTGTTACTTTCATTTGGACATTGATGGAAGGGTATAAGATTACCATGAATGGCTTAGACATTCATGGGGTGGGCATACTGCCACCTGAATAGAATAAAACAGAAGTGCAGTTAGCAAGAAATATGGGAGAATGGCTGCTAGGTAAGCAACGAATAGGATCAGCTCTTGAGAGATTTATCAAAAGGAAATGATGTTGTTTATAATTTTAAGAGTCATAACCATTTGCAAGTTAAAGGTCATATGTAATTTCTCAAGCCTAGCCACTTCTCAAGATTTCACCTCTATGTGCTTTGGTTTTTTTTTTAATAGCAAATTTTGGGTTTTCATTAATGTAGAAATATAGTTCAATGTATATCTATAGCCACAGGTTCTGTAGCTGCAAACTGAGAGAAAATATTTGCCAAACAGATATCTGATAAAAGACTTTTATGTAAAATATACAAAGAACTCTTAAAACTCAACAAATAAGAAAACAATAAAAAAAACTCAATGAAAAAACTGGGCAAAAGTTCTGAACAGTCACCTCACCAAAAAGATAGGTGGATGGCAAATAAACACATGAAAAGATGTTCACCTTTTGTTATCAATGAAGTTAAAACGACAAGATATCATTACACATCTATTAGAATGATTAAAATCCAAACAACTGACCATATTAACTGCTGATGGGGTTAGAGAAAAACAGGACTTTCATTATGCTGACGGGTATGAAAAACAATAGGACCACTTTGAGAGACAATCTGACAATTCCTTACAAAGCTAAGTATAATAGCCTTACATAAGCCAGCAATCATGCCGCTAGGTATTTAACCAACAACCAGCGTGAAAACTTACATCTGCACAGAAATCCACATTCAAATATTGGTAGTACTTTTATTTATAATCACCAAATTTAAAAGTGATCAAGATGTCCTTCAAAAGATAGATACATCCTTCAAAAGGTGGGACAAAAGGTATGCTACATCCATGCAATGGAATACTATTCAGCAGTAAAAATAAAAGCCCCATTAAGCTATGTAAAAACACGGCTTCATTTTAAATGCATGTTACCAAGTAAAAGAAGTCAGTCTGAGAAAGTTATATACTTTACAGAGACAGTCAAAATATTAGTAGTCACCAGAGGTTTGGAAAGGGAATAGGATTAAATAAAAAGAAGTACAGGGAATTTCTTCTTAAGGTGAAGCTATTTTATATGATACTATAATGGTAGAAATGACACTATGCATTCATCAAAACCTACAGATCTTTATAGAACCAAAGGTGAACCTTAATTTATGAAAATTAAAAAAATCATTTAGGAAGTCAAGGAATCCCAGGAGGGAATGCAGACTGTGACAGAAAAAAAAAAATCTGTGTTACAAATGTATGAAATAACTTCACTGAGGGGATTAGGTAAAAGGTGATGCTCTAAGCAACTTAGGAAATGGGTAGAAACTGTAAAACCAAAGACAAATAGAATGGTACATAATCACTGTACTCTAGTGGATAAAGATTATTTTCCCCGTAGAAGTACAAATTCACAGTTCCAAAAGAACTGTTTATGTATATTGAAAATGAGCAATTAAGTGCATGGCAAATGGTGGGAACAAGGTGTCTCACTGTTGGAGTAAGAAGTCACAGATGTGCAAGAGGAGAAGGCTAGAATGATCCATGTGGTAATGCATTAGAACTAGAGACATCAGTATGTTGGGGAAATAAAATATTTTTTATTCCCATTTTAGGTTCATGGCTGAACTCCTAAAACCAAAGGACAGATGAACAAGAGAAAAGCATACAAGTTATTATGTAAGTTTTATGTGACATGAGAGACCTCAGAAATGAAGACCCAAAGAAACAGTTAAACATGTGCATTTTTTTTTTTTTTTAATGCCAGGTCTGATGAGAAAGTAGATAGTGTGGAGAAGTATCATTGGACAGAGGAGGTAAGATCTAATGGTAATAAACTGGGAGAAGCCTAGTAAGACCAGTTTGTTCATATTCTTCTCTGTATCCTTATGTCTTCGGAGATAAGGATGTTTCTTTCCTCTGGATAAAAGGGAGGGTACCTCTAGAAGGAGGATCTTATAACCTGCTTCATGGAAAAAGGGTGATGGGAAGGTGAGAGTGACTTTCTTGCTTCCACTGTTTTTCTCATATGCCCAGGTATCATATTTTGGGGAAGCATGCCCTGTACCCCATTAGATATTAACTGATATTTATCTTAATAGAGATACATACAAAACTATTTAAGAGTATGTGCACATACACAGGTCAGTATGCACACATATATTTCCTTTCTCTGCCAACAAAAGGGACCTAGAAGCAAAAACATCCCAGTAGCAATAAATATACCTACTGCTCAGATTTTGGTTTCTAATACCTTTCTTCAGCAAAAGAACCAAGGCTCCTTATAGAAATGAATAATTCTACGGCTGAGGCAGAGCATACACTAGTCGAGTCCAGGACATCTTGTAATGCTAGAAAGTTAGGGAAATGCTCAAAAACATTAATAATCACATTGCTAGGTGTATGTCAAAGGGACAGGACCCAAATGAAAGGGTTTCTAATGGCTAAAGCTGGAAGTGTTTGAACAATAAAATTTAAAAAGCAGGACTAGATTATAATGCAATGTATAAAACACATATGAGTCCATACCCATATACGTCAACAAATTAATAAATGCAGAATTCCAAATAATTATGTAGGTACTCCTATAATTCAACAAACAGGTAAAATACACAATCAAAATCAATAGGAATGCCAATGGCTGCATTCTATTATATCACACATAAATCTGAAAATGCTTAATGGATTCCTCAATGAATGAGGTAACAGTTTTAATTCTTTTTAATGAAGCCGTTTTTGGGGATACTTGGCTAGTTAGTTATACTGGGACTTAAAGAAGGAACAATGCTACTTCATTCTAACAAACAGTAATATCACCTTTAAAATGGTACTTTTCTCTCTAAACCATACAAAATAGGGGTAAAGGGAGAAGACTTTACACCTACCATATTGTTCATGTATTTTAAAATAATAATAATACGTTCAGCTCCACAAAACTTTGTGCTCCATTGAGAAACCCTAACCAAGACGCATGTGTGTATACGCTAAGCGTGTCATCAGTTTTCAATTCAAATAAAAGATCCGGTCTGCCTTCTTTTGAAAAAGACCCTGACAGAATGGATTGGATGAAAATCTTTCACGACTCACCCCTCTAAATCTGGAGGTCTATGTTCTCAGGGGACAGCAAGGCCACTTATGAGGCAGACGTGGCCCGACATAGAACAAGCTGTCCGGAGCCAGACAAGGACAGCCAGGGTCTAATCCTGTCTCCTTCACTTCCTAACTCGCAGTTTCACCTTGAGCAAAAATTTTTAATTATTCTCATTTCTCATTAGAAAAATGAGGTGTTGGATCAGATGATATATTAAACTAATGAAACTCAGAAATGCTGTTGGTATGCTTTCTTCCTTTGAACAGCAAGAGCTAGGGTTGGGGCATTGTCCTGGCAGGTCTGGCTGCGCTGAGCCTTGACCTTTGTGCAAAGCTGCAAGGCTTACAATACAGCCATGGAGAGGCCCAGCTCGCCTTGCAAGGAGAGGAAATTGTCCAGGAGCAATTGTTTCCATATGCATTTTCAGAGCTGAAAATACAGGAGCGCTTTGGAGCCAGCAGGAAAGGGAAGCAATTTATCCTCTTTCACATCCTTCAGAAGCTTCCTGGGGAGTTCATGACCTTGGTCTACTAAACACTTTTCTTAGTATTGATTCTTGAAAGGAAGTCAGAAGCAACCTTGAGAGTTAAGGGCATTTAATTCTGAATTTCACTATATAAACCTTGTTTTGAGGCATAGTTTGTAAACCAATCTTGTGGCTCAGAGGTTTAACAAAATCTGTTTCAGTGGAATTTGGAATACCGATTTTGCCTATGATATTATTAGGTAATGTATATTCACATCATAGACAATGGAGTGTGTGGGGTTCTTTTATTTACTTTTGCCATAAGTAATATTCACCATGGTAATAATGTTGGAGGCTTTCCCTTCTGTATTGTTTAGTCCAATTGTAAATCATCAGGTAAAAGGTTAGCAATGCTGTTTTTTCTTTAACTAAAGCATGTAAGTGTCCAACCAATGTCATGTCTCATGTAGATGGAGGAATGTTCATTTTTTTAAAAATTTTCTTCATATTCTTTTCCTAGACACAACTATTTCAACCCACTCCCACAAGCCACAGGTTTATACCTACACAGAAATGGAGAAAATTGAATTCTTACAAATGATATTTTACAAAATATCTCACAGTACAATCATAAATGCACAGAAAAGAATCAGGCACTGATGGCCATGATGCCCTGCTGCCCCCTACGATTTTCCCCACCCCTCAATTACACTGACTTTTGATTGCTATTTAGGAAATTTATTTTTAGTGGTGACTGAAGCCAACAATTATGTGCTATAAATGATGTTCTTTAAATCCGTAGCTCTTTTTCCTTCTATCGCAGGCTGTCACCAAGAGCTCTGGCTGTCCCTGTCCCCAGGTTGGTTTCACGGACCCAACCTAGGATCAGAAGGCCAACGCCACTGCATGTCCTTTGAAGACATGCAAAGATGTCACCTTGCAAATATAACTAGGATGTCCTGCTCAACATCCCAGATAGAAACAACTGATTGGTGCAGAACGATACATTATACTGTTGGAGGCAACGAAGTTTGTGTGATTTCGCGTGAACACAGCTAAAATTATGGTGTGGCTGTTTTGAAGGCTAAATGCATCTCAATAGGATACACAGAAAACCAAAGGCTTTGCTTCTTCAACTGAAGCTTGAGAGTAGACTAACCAGTAACAATGTCCAGTACAGGAGAGGGCATTTTCGTCGTATACACGTTTGAGATTTTGAAGCTACTATTTCTTTAAAAATTAATTAGAAGGTACTGTGAGCTTTGAAGGAAACAACCAGTGTCTTATTAGGAAAAGGTTGTAACAAGAAATAAAGTACTAGAATACGGGAAAACTCATATAATTTTTTTTTTAAAAGAAAACATCAGAGCTGAAATATTCTGATGTGTGGCATACACTATTCCAGTATGTTATACCCACGAAAACTCTTCCTGTGAACAGGTTGCTGTAATAAATCCCAAAAGAGCAAGACATCACTGAGGGAGACAGGAAGCCAGAATGGTTTCTGCCTATATCTGGGGAGTGATTCTTTGAGAAGGCTGCACATTTGCCACTGAGCTCCTCTGAAACCCTGGGGTGTCGAGAGCAGATGTAACAAGGTGTAGCACTCTACAGACCATAATAAAGAAAAATCCAAGCCTTTTAAATATATTTTAAACAGGGTGTTACTTTCCTAGATTGAGCAGATCATTTACCTCAAGAGATGCACTGTTCTCTTCCGAAAACAGACCGACAACACAGGGCTGCTGAGACAAAAGAAAACCTGGCCTGACAACTAGAAAATTGGACTGCCTTTAATTACCAGACGTCTAGATGTTTTTGTTTTTGTTTTTTCATCTTTTGTTCTTTACACGACCAGAATCATGTCTTAGAACTGGATTATCACTCTGAGAATAGCAGCAAACTGATTCTGTTGGAATAGCTCTCAAAGAATTGTTAGCTACCACCCTTTGGAGCACTGAGTCTAAATGAAGGTGAAAATTAAAAACTAATGATACAAGATAACATTCATTGAGAGTGGATTTGGGTCAAATATGTTTTTATTTACTTGAGAGATACTGTTAGCCAATTCACCAGCTCCCTCGTAAATACCTGAATTCAGGGACTCAGATACTATTTCATTAGTACTCAAATATTAACTTTCTCTTTTTCTCTCTCTCTTTCTGCTGCTTTCCCTCTTGCCCACACATGCTTCATGCACACACATACCGTAAACATTTTGTAACACAATGCGATGCCAAGTCCAAAGGCAGTTTCTTCTTTTCTGTAGAAATCCAGAAATAGAGTTGCCTATGAGTTAAGTATACTAAATGGTCATGCTGTGTTATTAGCAATCTTCTACGTTACCATAAGCATTGCATTCATGATTATGTTTTAGTTCTTTAAAATAAAAAAAATCCAGTGCATTAAATAATGTGCCAGCTTACTAATTCCTAAATGCAACTATTATGCAAAACTATTTCAATTATTTTAAAAGATATATTCAAAAAATTTTTGGGTTGTATTTAAAATGAAATGTCATGATTTAGACATAAATAACTAGAGGCAATTTTATTGATGAACTAAACTGTATAGTATGTTTCAAAAAGTGAAAATTAACAGAAATAATTTTAAATGCTTTCTTTACATTTGTCATTTGAGATTTTCTTTTGTTGAAACAATGCTATTCATTTCTTAGTCTTTATTGTAGTTAAATTAATGACTTTATTAGAGCATTATCTTTTTTAAAATATATATATATATATATATTTTATTGTACTTTAGGTTCTGAGGTACATGTGCAGATCATGCAGGATTGTTGCATAGGTACCTACATGGCCATGTGGTTTGCTGCCTCCATCCCCGTCACCTATACCTGGCATTTCTCCCTATGTTATCTCTCCCCAACTCCCTACCACACACTGTCCCTGCCCTAGTCCCCCACCACAGACCCCAGTGTGTGATGCTTCCCTTCCTGTGTCCATGTGTTCTCATTGTTCAACACCTGCTTATGAGTGAGAACATGCGGTGTTCATTTTCTGTTCATGTGTCAGTTTGCTGAGAATGATGGTTTCCAGATTCATCCATGACCCTACAAAGGACACGAGCTCGTCGTTTTTTATGGCTGCATAGTATTTTATGGTGTATAGGTGCCACATTTTCCTCGTCTAGTCTACCATCGATGGACATTTGGGTTGGTTAGGGCATTTTCAAAGGCCAATCTCAAACTTAAGCAAAAGTCAGATATCATTGCTCAAAAGCACGGAGAAATCAAGAAAGGCTGAATTCATGCACTCAAATGTGTTGTCATCAAGTCTTTGAAATTCTGTCTGTCCCTCTGTCTCTTTCATACGCACACACAGACATGCACACAAGAAGTCTACTTATAGTTCTATTGAAATTATTCTTAGGGAAACTTTCCCAGGGTGGCCAGGCTAGGCTAGCAAAGTATATTCTGCATAACAAATTCCGGTTATTATTAATAGTCAAATAAGTTTGGGGTATGTTGGGTTAATCACAGTTTATTTCCTTTACTTCTGACTTCCTTGAGTCTTTAATGCAGTGATGTGTTCATGAATCTCCAAGAGGGGCAAAAGTCGCATCATGCAGCAATTGCCAAAATTAATTTCCCACAGAATCTTTTTATTTTTCTTTTATTGAGGCAGATCCCCTGGCAAGAATGTGATCAAAAAATAAATAAGGGAATACATGATAAATGACTACATCAGAGTCCTTCTGGATCTCAGTTCATCATGCCCCTATCTTCTTGGATCCTTGGTTTGTTTGTTGAGGATGGTCAACAGGTTTGAAATGACCTCATCTTCTGAGTCCCTGAGGCCCGTGAAGGACATCTGTCCCATCCCAACTACTCCTTCCCTCAGAAGCAGGGGTGTCACAGACCTTCCAGGCTTCTTTCCTCTTAAGCTCTTGTTGGAAAAGTGTGTGTGGGAAGGGGATGTGGTGAGAGGGGCTGAGGGTATGTGGGGAGGGCATCTGAAGATGTGTGACTCATCTGCTTGATCTTGCTCATACAGAACAAGCATTTCAGCTTAACCATTTCTCTGGCCACATCTTGTTCACAAAGGCAAACTCATGTCTCATGGTAAATCTTAAAATAGAGCATATTGCCATGCTGACATTTACTTTATTATCAAATATAGATACCATGACACATATCTCTCTTTTCTCTAAGGGAAAACTTCATCATATGTTTTGTAGGAAAAATCCCAGTACACAAGGTAAGACTACAACTTTCTTCATCACAATTAGTAATCATAAACAGAATATTAAGAAATTTCTTATAAAGACTGAAGCTCACTTCAAAATAAAACAGGAGTTGAGGAGAATTAACTTATCTTTCTTCTTCATAATATCTCTCAATCCAATCAATGATATATTTCCAACAAATTTATACGAATTCTATATTGAAGATTGTATCTATTTGCATAATTTGTTTTAAGCTTCTTGGTAAGCTCCAGCTATCTCAGGTTTATTATTATCATTTTTTAATTTTTAGAGATGATGGCTGGGCACAGTGACTCTCACTTGTAAATCCCAGCATTTTGGGAGGCCAAGCAAGGCAGGAAGATCACCTGAGCCCAGGAGTTACAGATCAGCCTAGGAAACATAATGAGACCCCCATCTCTACAAATAATTAAAAACATTAACTAGGCATGATGGCATGTGCCTGTGGTCCCAGCTACTTGAGAGACTGAAGCAGGAGGATTGCCTGAGTCTAGGAGGTCGAGGCTGCAGTGGGCTATGATTGCACCATCACACTCCATCTTGGGTGACAGAGTAAGACCTTATCTAAATAAATAAATAAATAAATAAATAAAATTATAGGGATGGGACCTCACTATGTTTCCCAGGCTGGAATAAATTGGCTATTTGCTGGCCTGAACATAGCACACTATAGCCTTGGGCTCGAATGATCCTCTCATCTCAGCCTTCTGATGAGCTGGGGCTATAGGCTCATGCTACTACATGCAGCCCTATCTCAGTTTTATATATTTGTATGTAGCTCTGATCTCAGGGATTGCATATGCTTTGAATCAGAAGGTAAGGTGCAATAAACCAAGGTGGGACAGTTAGGTATGGAATTGACCATGAGGGTGGCAACTGATTCTATAGCACCTTTCTGCTCTGTGCCTAGTAGAATTCCTGTTGTATTTAGAAGATTTCCTAGTATTTAGAAGAGCCTCAAAAATATTTATTGGATTAAACTGAAATTAATGTGAAAGCAACTGAGCACATACCAATATTCAACACCTTATTCTTTTGATTCAAAACACACTTCTTCAGTCTGGGCTCAGATTCTAATCATGTGAGCTCTCTAATACTCATTCTCTGTTTTGGATTATATACATTCTTTCACTTACACTAATGTACTGGCTGATGACTTTCTAGATATTGTGTTTTCTCACTATGATTACAACTATTACTATTTTCACTATTTTTCTTGTTGATTTTTAAAGTATTAGGATCAAAAACTTAAGTGTCTTTTAGACATTTCATGTTATAATTTTGGGTGCTTTTTTTAAACAATAAGTTTCTATTTAAATGAAGTTTTGAAAAATGAATGATCAGGACACTTTTTTTTTTTACACTCAAAAATCTAGTGAGAGATCTTGAAACTTTGAAACTCTTTATTGCATTTAAGTAAGGTCTAGAACTTGCAAGCCACAATTGCCATTTAACATAAATTATGTGGTATAATAATGTGATGAACACATCTCTAGTAGAATTAGGATATGAAATAAGCAAACAAACAAAAAACCCGGGTTTCCTGAAAAGCTAATGACAGATTTACAGAATTGAAAAAGACGGGATCCATGTACTTGATATACTACATAATGACTGTGGTTATGTTTATTTTATAACTAATAAGTGAGATATTCAATGTATGCATACCAATTGGCATTTCATGATATGCTTACTGGAGACAAACTGTTTAATAAATTTTTTTCTATGTACCCACTCTCCCAATTGCCGATTAGTAAAGTCCTTTTTATATGTGGTTTAAAATGATAATCCAAGCTTACCTATCGATGCTTGTAAAATTGCTTTTGTAACATAATGTCCCTAATATTCATTCTCTTTAGCACATTTATTTCAAAATCTAGTTAGTATTTTCTTTTTCAGAAATTTACCTTTATATTTTAGAGGAATTTTCTCCCCTACTGATTTTAATTCCTCTAAAGCACCCCTGAATTTAAATTACTGACTTCTAGTCCTGTGTATACTGTTTAGCTTTGATCTGTCACTAGAAATAGCATTATCAGAGGGCTCCTTTGTGAGTCTCGCCATTCCCATTGGAAATGCCCATTTATAGTCCCAGTTTCTTAGATTCTTGCTACTCAAAGTGTGGTCCTGAGACCAGAGGCCTAGGCACTGCCTGAGAGTTTGTTAGCAAGGCAAGTTGCCAGGCCTCTCCCCCGACTTTCTAAACCGGCATCAGCATTCTAATGATACCATCATTGGATGACAGCATTTTAAAGTTTCAGAGGCACTGTCTTAGGACATTTTTAAAGGGTCATTAAAAGTCACTGAACAGTTTGCAAATCACCCAGCTTACCACCTACTACCTGGTGCTCAGAAATAGTTCTCAGTATACGTTTAAATGTGCCTGCCATTCTTCCACCCGAGCTCTTAGAGGGGCGGGAACAGATTAAACCAGACCAGCAAATTTATCCCTTTCCTATTTCCCTAAAGCCACATCAAGTTGAATGATACTGAGACAGTGCTCTGTCTTTTGAGGCTTCCTCAAATGGCCAGCTATAATTCATTCAGGAAATAATCTCCAGGCTGTCATTTTGTTTCTTTTTTGATTGAGTGTTACTCTGCTTTTTATGTTTAACCTGTATTCACTTCAACAACATGTTATTTAGGGTTGAACTAAACTCTTAATTCTTAGAAACCATTTCTTCCTCACTTTCTGAAATCTGCCAGGATACAATATGCAAATATAAATATTCAAAACAGTAAGGCATGGGGTACGCATTGCACAAAGGGATGGGTATTGGATTGGTGTTAGGGTGCACTGACTCAGAACGAATAGCCTTCTTTACTTCTTCAACTGTTAAATGGACAGCACTACATATCATTCTTATTTATTGATATACTTTTTTTCACTAGCTATAACCTCTATTTAATCAAAGAATCTCATTGCATTAGCACAGTGATTGGTACAGAGAGGACACTAAAAACACTGAGGTAAATGACATTCCTCTCCTTTCACTCTAAACCATAAAGGGTTAAATTATGCTGAGTTAAGCAGAGGTAACATTTTGAAGTTGACAACGCATGCCAACCATAACAAACCCTATTGCTTTATACCGAAAAACACTTCTAAGGTAGAAAAATAAGCCTGAAAATAAGGAGTGCAGAAACAATTTTGTTAATTGCTCGTCCTTGACATTTAAACACTGACTAACGTTACAGCCAAGCAGGGGGTAAATCAAGCTCATGGAGATATCAAGTTTTTTTCTTTAAAAACATAATTCCCTCTCTTTCCAAAAAAAAAAAAAAAACCTCATATTGGAGAACTGACACAGACTGTACTTCAAAACACAAGTGAGTCAGCAGACATCAAATGAAAACACCCACCCGCGCTGACGCAGATCTCAAACCCCCAGCTAATAAACAAGCTTTCAAGGCCTTGATAGCCTCCAGCAGTTGGGAGGACAGAAGGGGGCCTAAGAAAAAGACCTCCCCTTCCCCATAACCCTGTTCTCCAGTAGCTTCCAATCTGCCCACCCACTCAATTAATTCACTAAAAGCCTGTTTGTATAGAGGACGGGAATAAGAACTCCCCCAGTGCAATGCAACTCAGACAGGGATGAAATTAGGGGAATAAGCAGACTTTCAACAAGAGGTATGTGACATTTCACACTTAGGGGAAGTCTTTGGCCAGGTAGAGGCACCATACTGCCTCTTATATTAGCCTTGATATCGACCAGCTGGAGCTCAGTTCAATTCACACATCACAAAGTGACAGCACTGGCTTTGAGTTACCCAAGCTGAGCCTTTCACAGCTGGAAAGATTGTAAACTCAGTATAAAACATACGATTTCTAAGCAGTCCTTTGCTTTCACTCATTTTATCTCGCAAATATGCTCTGTCCCCATAACAGATTATCCTACTAGCCTGTCTAATCACCTCCAAGCATCCACACAAATCCCAAAGACGTCAGTGTGTGTTTTATTGCCCACATTTCTAGTGAAAATCCTGCCTAGGTAGCGGTATCTAAAAATACTCCAAAACCCTGTTGCTTGCTCTGAAGAGGTGTTCTGAAAAGTGTTTCTGTGCAATGGGATTCCAGAAGGATTGTTTTGCCTGTTCTGTTCATTAAGGTCAATTAGCTTTATGTTCATCATCACTCACGACACTTATGTGCATAAGTGTGTTTGCAATTCACCCTGGAAAAGGTAGGACAAGAAAGTAGTAACTTGAGTTCACATGACATTTATTTTTCTCTATTGATATCTAAAGTATTACACAAAATGACCTAATTCCCCATTCTAACGTTCTTGTGAAATTAAAAGGAAAAGGAACGTTTTTTTTCTTTTTCTTTTTTTTCTTTTCTTCTTTTTCAGACAGGAGCTCCACTGTTGCCCAGGCCGAAGTGCAGTGGCGTGGTCACAGCTCATTGCAAACTTGAACTCATGGCCTCAAGAAATCCTCCTGCCTCAGCCCTTGAAGTACTGGGATACAGGTGCCAGCTGCTGTGTCACCCCCTGCACCCAACCCACCCCCCTTTGTAAATGTAGGGCAAGACTGAATCTGTTCCCTTTTTCAGTGGTATTCACAATCAGATGAGTTGTATGCCATCTTTCCCTATATGGTTTACCTATTTCACAAATGTTTCCCAATCAGGCCTGTCCAGAGGAGTGGATTTCCTTAAAAAAACCTTTTGTCTATTGCAACTTCTTAACTCAGGACATTTTCCGCTTTTTTTTTTTTTTTTTTTTTTAGCCCCTTTCCCTCCTCCCATTTGTGATTCTGGATGTCAGTTTACTATGAACTTGTGACAACTTCCAGGCTGTGGCACCTTTGCCCTCTGGCTAAATGCTGCTCACCTAAGTCCATTGAGAATCAGACCTTGAAATTCAACACGTGCCGCAATGAGAAAAAGCTGTTACAGATACAGGACAACATGCTTAAAGAAAGTTTCAAAAGGAATCATGCAGAGGGCTTGCTATTGTTTGAGTAAACAATATTTTAGCATACTTTTTTAAGAATTAGGTCTTTTATGAATTTAACAAGAAAGTTATTGCTGCTGCCAAAAGAAGGCATAATAGTGCTTAAGAGAGAAACTTCTCATTTTAACCAGAGATAACATAAACTTACATTCAGTTCATGCCACTTGATTCATTTTTAGAAAATACCATCTGCAGTGCAAACAACCTATCCCTTGCATTCTCAGTTCCTTAAGTGTGTGGCCTATTAATTATGCTGGCCCTGTGCAATCATTGTAGTAATTTATATTTCAATTCTATTAAGAGCACTGACTATCAAGTATATACATGCTAACACAATGAAGTATCACATAATCCTGGTCTACAAGAAGCTTACAATCTAATTGGGAAGCAAAAGAGCCCACCAGGAAGCGTAGTGAAGGCAGGTGGGAGTTTCTAGCTGGGGTTCTGGGTCTCTACTAATAGACATGTAATTTAATATTAATATTAATTGACCACATTCTTATTAATTACTCACCCTTTGCCAGACCCTAAGAGGATACAAAGTTAATGAAAGATAAGCTATAGTGATGACAGTGGCGGTGGTGGTGGTTTGGAATTTTAGGGACCATTATTCTACCTGCTACAAGTGGTATAGGTAAGGAGGAAAAATGGAAAGTCATTAGAAAGTGTTACAGGGAAGGTCATCAGTGTGTAGGCTGGGTTAGAAGAAGGAGAGTTGGAGGCCACTGGAAATCTATTCTTACGGCCCTAGAGAAGATCATGGGAATCAATGTTCAGAGTAGCCATAGGAAGAGTGAAATCGATTGCATTCTTTTTTGAATTTAGATGATGTCTTGTAGTTTCTGAGAATAAAATGTCTAGCCATGCATCTAATGCTGATGAGAGGATAGTTGAAGAGTTTGGATTAGATATATCTGGACCTGATTTCTGGTTCTGCCACATAGCTGTGGAACACTGAACAAGTTAACTTACCTCTTTAAGCCTCAATTTGCTTATCTATAAAATATAGCTAGTATAACAACGTGCATGCTATGGGTCATTTTAAAAATTAGTAATTGTATAAAAAGTGAAGCACAATGCCAGACATTTAGCAAGCTCTCAGAAACAGTAGATATAATCAGTATCAGGCTATAGCTTTTATTCTTACAGGAGTGACTTTACAGCATGCATTCATACAAAACGATGTGACTGGGGTAAATCTGTCTTTACGACTGGGTCCTGTTTGTCTGTTTAGATTACTAGCCAGAGGATTTGTCTTATGGTTATTTTGAAATCAGTTATGGGGACAACAGAAATCAATAGATAAGAAAGACTGAAGATCAGAGTCTCAAAACTCAGTTGCTTACATGGAGCAAGCACGTATGGTGTGAGTTTCCTAAATTGCACCAGATGAAACTAAGATCAGGTGGGACTTACGACCACTGAGGAATGTGTCCCATAATTAATTTTTCTTTTTTTTGCTGGCCACACAAAATGATTGGGGTGTCTGAGCTTGCATCTCCTTGAAATCAAGTGTAGTGATTTAGAACAACTTTTAGATTGTGATCTATGGTTAGAAGGATATTTTAATGTATCACAAAAGAACATATGTGCTAAAATTTCTCAAAACATTATTTAAAACATATAAATCTTATTGATACTCTTTTATTCTGGTCTATTCTATTTCACTCCATGTCTTTATATTACTTCCTATCCTATTGTATTTCAATTTGTTTTGGTTTCATCTTAATTTGGTCTCAAGGGCGGTCCTAAGCCTGGCGAGCCATTCACTTGGTGGGCCCTGACCAGAAGAAAGTCAGACTTGGCTGTGACTTGGGCGTGTGTGCTGTCAGGTGAGGCACAATGAGGACGTGGACATAAAATGCATGAGACATAACAAATGTATTACTCACAGGTCAGAGAGGTTAAGGGCACCAACAAGAGGCAACAAGAATCCCAGAGGGTTCAACTACCCGGTGGGGATCTAGAGAGACTGAGAGAGATGGAGAGGTGTCGGGGGAAGCCCGTGGGGCTCTGTCTTTATTAATGCCCATGGGCCTACCCCTTAGGCTTTCCTGTGGGACTTGTGGACTCGCTAAGAAAACCCACGTGAAGGGCGACCTCATTTTCATGACTCTGGTGTTGACCATTAGGCTTTATCCTGATCACCAGTTCTGGATTATGTTGGGTTTTGGGTCAGTCGGATGAGGAACAAGCAGGCCATATCACAGACAACCACAGAGGGAGAGAAAGTTTTAACTAAGCCAAAGATGACTGGGTTTTAAAGAACTACATAGGTCTAAAAATAGATGCGGAGTCAGCAAGTATACTAAAGAAATTCACGACACCTATCCTGTCCTGATCTGCCCGGCCCTACCCCGCCCCATCCCCTCCCACCCGATACAACCCTCTCCTATCCTGTCAAATAGAATCTACAGGCAGATCTTCTAATTTTATTTTTATTGCCATCAATAGGCCACAATCCAGTTTATAACTCTGGTATGTAGCAATGGATTAAAAAATACTTTGGCTGTATTTCCCTTCAAGTAAAAATTTTTGAAAAATCTGACTAGGTCTATGTATATTTATTTATAGTGATATATGTCTACTACTATTAATGTGCTTATTAAATGTCAAGAAAACTTAACTTTCTAAATTTCTTAGAACAAAATACAAATAGAAGCTACAATATTGTTCCCTCAGTACAACATCCTGTATACTGCTCTATGAGGTCTAAGGCAAGCTCTGTACCTGACCACTTGTATGAGTTTGAGTCAGTGATTTAATGTTTCAGCTTAGAATTTCTCACCTGCAAATTGGAAATAATATCTATTTGATATTATATTGAAATAATTTGAATAAATGTTGCATTTAATGCAAACAACATAGCACTTGACCTCCCCAAAAGTAAATAAACTTACTTTAAAAATTCATATTAATTGAACAAACTTTTATTGACTACCTAGTATGTACAAAGCACTGAGAGAATACAAAAATGAATAAAAGGTTAGATAAGATGATGGTGATGATGAAGCAGAAGATAGAAGATAAAGAAGAGAATGAAGAAAAGAAAGAGGAAAGACACGTTATAATCTACTGGGCCTACCAATTTACATAAATATAAAGTAAGGCAGAATATATCATGTCTTAATAAAGATCTATTTGGCATTGTGCCTAACTTTTACTGTAAATAAATACTTGTGAATACATGCATGCAATTATGGATGAATGAGGAAGGAAGGAAGGCATGTGTTGCAGTCTTTGTAATTACCACATAGAAATCGTGCTTCAGTCTTTGTCTTGTTGCCAGCAGAAGTGGCATGTGGCAGACCTCTCTTTAATACCACTTGACCATCTAAGATAAAAAGTCAAAGGACCATTGAACTTTTTGTTGCCTTTTAATAAATGCAGGGGGTCCATGTGCAGTGTTGTTACATGGATATATTGGGCAATGGTGAGGTTTGGGCTTACAGTGTGCCCATCACCCAAATAGTGAAAATTGTAACTAAAAGGCAATTTTTAAAGAGATTCTTATAGTAATTTTTAAAATTAAAAATGCCACATCATGTGTGCATTTTTAAAAACAATGATTGAAAGGATCACAACTGTTTTGAAGAGATCGTTTATTTGCATCAAAATGTTATAGTGAAGAAATAATCATTAGTAAGCTGATTTTTTTCTTAGTAATCAGAGTAAAGGCATCCAGCTTCACTTGTTTCTTCAAATACATTGAAAATGAAGGTAATATTTTTATAGGTAAGTCACTTTATAAATCAATAGATGAGACTATTGTCACTATGTTACTAGTTCTTTTGATGTAAATATTAAAGGCCCATCTTCGAACATATGATCATTTTTTATCCTCTTTCTCACCACTTCTTTTTTATTTCAAAGTCTAAAGAAAAATCTACTAAAACAGGTCTCACGTTACTGAGAATCTAGAATTGGATTTCAGATTTACTTTTTGATTCAGTAAATTATGTTTTATCATTCAGAGGTTGCAACATTTAAGGTGACACGTCGTAGCCAGATAGAGAAGTAACATTTTTCAATTGCTATTGGCTGTAGTTCTGTTTTTACTAACCCTCTTGCTGGTAAATCTGAATGCAAGCTCTATGGAATGAGATGGGAAATAATAACTTTCTTTAGTGCTATTCAGGCAATAGAGAATGATTTTCCATTTGTGGAAATATCATCTAGGAAATAACCTGCAATGGCAATTTGTCAAGAAAAGAAATTCATCACCAAGCTTGATAACGCTAGTGGAGAGTGAAGTATGTGTGTACAGATTCACAGTTACCATTTGACCCTGGGAGTCCCCACGATTATCCATCATCCTACATTTCTCCCACTTCTTCATTTTCCCACCCCCTCTCACCCTTCTCAAAGAGGCTAGCAGCTGTGTTTCTGCACTCAGCATGTGGGGAGCCTGCAATAACTTTTAAAACACTTCCTCAGATATTTTCTACAATATAATAATCCTTGAGACTGACAAGGTAGGATCATTCTCTCTTCTGTAAAAGAGGAAAATGAAACCATGATTAAGTGACTTGTCTAAGGTCACACATCCAGAAAGAGGCAAATGTGTGGATAACACTTCTTTCTAATCATTGCACTTTGGAATACACTAATGCTCAACGAGGCATTAGACAGAAAAATGAAGGCGACCATAAAAACCGAGAAGCCTTGAGCCGGTGAATACTGAGCATTTCACCATTTTCTTATTATGTGAGTCCTTTATTGTTTTTGCGTGATTAATTGATTTGAGAAACTATATTAGCTGTCTATTGCTACAATAATGCAAGTCTCCTTGACAGAGTGGTGGCAGAGTTCCCAGGAAGGAGCGGAAATGTGGAAGACCTCTGTAGGCTAAGGGTCAGAATTAGAACACTTTTATCACATTCTGTTGGGCAGAGCAGATGAAAAGTCCAGCCCAGGTTCAAAGGTTGGAAAAGCAAACGCCATGTTTTAACAGGAAAGCTATAAAGTTACATAGCAAAGAGCATGGCTGAAGGGTGGGGGACATTGGGGCCACTTGTGCAATCAGAAACACTCAGTCATCATCCCCAATATGCCACAGGTCTGGGAATATAAAGACTAAACTGCTCTCTCTAGTAAGTAGAGTTTATAGTCTGGTAAGAGAGACAGACACATTAAGTCATTGAACATCAAACAATGCAAAGAGAGTAGAAAGGAATATGAACACTTTGATCTACAAAACTCAAGAGTATAAGACATCCAACTTTTAAAATTTTTCTGTAACATTTAATTTGTGTCTTGAATATCATTTTAGTCCAAAAGAAGATTTAATTAATTCTAGGTAATGAATTAATTCTGAGTTTCCTGAATTAATTTGGTATTTCCTCATTAAAATCAGGAGTTCTCTCTCTCCTCCTTGTCATAGTATCAGGGTCTAGGTCATATTTTCAATCATCAAACATTGGGATCCATGGAGATTGGTATTTCATGTGGTCCTGATTCTAAATAAATAGATTCTTCCACACTCACCAATGAGTTAGTGCCTAAACCCAGTTAAATACCTATGACTATGTTACCAATGTTGGAATACAAAATCTGGTGACCTGGAGATTAAAGAAGAAATCATAAAAAAGTATAGAAGTCAACTTTACTTTGTGCCAATATTTGATATTTCTTATTTATGGAGATAATATGAATTGTCATATATTCATATGCATTATTTCAGAGTGAAAAGGATATTTTTTTTTGGAAACCTAAGTAA
>NW_016107344.1:10161001-10164450 GCF_001604975.1 Cebus imitator
AAGTAAACTTAAATACATTTTTTTTTTTTTTTTTTTTTTTCAGGTGCGAGGGCTCACGCCTGTAATCCCAGCACTTTGGGAGGCCGAGGCAGGCAGATCATCTGAGGTCAGGAGTTTGAGACCAGCCTGACCAACATGGTGAAACCCCATCTCTTCTAAAAATACAAAAATTAGCTGGGTGTGGTGACAGGCACTTGTAATTCCAGCTACTTGGGAGGTGAGAAAGGAGAATCACTTGAACCTGGGAGGCGGAGTTTGCAGTGAGCCGAGATGACGCCACTGCATTCCAGCCTGGGTAACAAAGAGTAAAACTCCATCTCAAAAAAAAAAAAAAAAGATCATGAATTCCAGCCCATTTCCATGCCTAGCCATGTGACTCTCACAGTCATTTCCCTTCTCTAGCCTCAATTTCCCCATTCTTTATTGAGAGGGTTGAATTAGAGAAATATTTCAGTCTTTGGCATTCAGATCTCATATCATTTAGGAGATTGAAATGGGCTACTAGTAGTTGTAAGGAAAGGGATAGTGAGAGAGAGAGAGAGAGAGAAAGAGAGGAAGAGGAAGAGGAAGAGGGAGAAAGAATGAGAATCAAAAGAAAAGTCTAAGTAGGCTCACAGAAGATAGGACATCTGTGGATGATTTAACCTAGCTGAGATGACACTTTTGAATGTATAATACATATTTTGATATTGCATATGAAAGTTCCTTTGTATGAAGGCAGAGTTTCAATAGAATACTATATACCCCATTACAGTGTGAACATACAATTATAAAGTAACATAGCTCATTGTAATGATCTTAGTTATATATATATATATATATATATATATATATATATATATATATCTCCTCAATGCAAATATTATTGACAAAAACTAAAATGTAGAAGGAAAAGAAATCACTTTTAGGTTCTCTAATAAAAAGCATAAATGTCAACATGTTCGAATTTGAAATATTATTAGTAATACTTCATAACATAGTTAGTCATGCATCATTTCTAATAGATTTACAATGGATGAAATTATGGAAACTTTATTCAATACTACTAAATGGTACTTATTGACCATATATCATTGGTCAATTTTAATATTATACAGGTATTTTGAGAATATTTACTACCCATAATTAACAATAATCCAGATGAATTAGACAGTGATTAATGCAGATTTAATGTGATAATAAGTAGATAAAATCTCTAGCGCAACTTGGCCAACATGGCACTGGACGGGGATGCCTAATGTTATTGAAACTGGTGTGAGTTCTCTGTTTATCTTAAGCAACACAACCTATAATCTCACGCTGAAAAGCATTGACCTTGGGGGTTTTCTGTAACCTTAACCTTGGAAACAGACTATTGCTCATGCTCTAGTTGTCAATTTCTAAATCACATTCTCTTGTGCCTTTGAGATTGACCACTTTTCAACCATCTCTGTTATGTTTTATTTAATCTGCTGTCAGTATCAACCAAGCCAAAAAAAAAAAAAAAAAAAGTAAACAAACAAACGAAAAAAACAAAACCTATAAAAGCTAGTATGAGACATAGATTATACTGGTCAATTTTGTAAAAATACTGATTGTTTTGTTGAGGATAAGGAAAGCCAAGTACACCTTACCAGTTCTCTCCTCAAGAAAAGCAAATAATCTAACAAATTGTTGCTGCAGATGGGAGCAGCCAGTGAACTGCCACACACAGGGATGATTCTTCAAATATAAAAAATCTAAACATAAACTCTGCCTCCCACTCCCCACCCAACGGTAACAATGTGAAAAGGGATTATGTATTGCCATGTACATAGCAGATGTTGGACAATGATGAATTAGATGTTAATAATTGGCATTGTAAACGTTACTCATCTCTCAGTGAAACAAAATTTAACGCTTCCACACTGGCAAAAGTCATTTTGCTCTGATTTTGTGGGATTTATTTAGATAACTGTCACTTGTGTTCTTTTTATTTTTTTCCCCTCTCCTCCCTCTTATTCCCCTTGGTGATTTAGGGTACTCTGTCACGATCTCAGGTGTTTATGTCTGCTGGGACCCCTGGCCACTCCAAGCCTGCTGTAGAGCAAACCAAATTGTTTCTGAGTGCCACAAGGGACATGCTTCTCTTAATAAAACAGAAAATAGCATCCTCCAAGGTTTCAGCTAAAGAGTCTGGGAAAGAATGGCTGGCTAACACAGCTGAATCTTTTCCCTCCAGAAATAGATGTAGTCTCACACATTTCCTGAAAAATAAAATGGACTGTATTAGTCTGTTCTTGCACTGCTATGAAGAAATACCTGAAGCTGGTAATTCATGAAGAAAAGAGGTTTAATTGTTCCATAGTTCAACAGGCTGTTCAGGAGGCATGGCTGGGGAGGCCTCAGGAAATTTTCAATCATGGTGTAAGGCGAAGGAGAGTAGGTACGTCTTACATGACAGAAAAAAAAGACAGTGGAGTGGGAGGAGCTGCACATGTTTAAACAACCAGATATGAGCTCTATGGCTGTATTAGATACTTTATAAAAATATTAGATCATTGAATCAACAGTTTGTGTAGGCTTAACAATTTATAATTGTTAAGAAACAGAAAAAAGAGAGAGTGGAGTGGGGGCAGCTGTACATGTTTAAATAACCGGATGTCGTGAGAACTCACTATCATGCAAACAGCAAGGGGGAGACCTGCCCCAGTGATCCAGTCACCTCCCACCAGGCCCCTTTTCCAACACTGAGGATTACAATTCGACATGAGATTTGGGTGGAGAGACAAATTGAAACCATAGCACGGATCTAAGTGAATTGATGGCCCATCCTTCCCCATGTATCTGTTAGTATGGAAACTGCCTATGCACATATACCTTCTTTCAGAGGTAATATCCTCTGAGGGGCTGGTTCAAATTCCCTGGGCTGTGAAAGTAAGCAGATTGCCTCTGCTCTGTGGATCTCACCAAAGGTCTAAAGCCATATGGATGGCCAAAAGAATGCTCTTATGCAGAGATAGGTTAAAACATAGTAAATCCATAGAATGGATTACAATGCAGCTATAAAAATTCACAAGGTAGAAGAATATGTATTGGTATGTGAAACAGTTATAAATTGTTAACGCTACACAAACTGTTGATTCAGTGATCTAATATTTTCATAAAGTATCTAATATACCCATAGAGCTCATATCATATCTCCTCTATCTAAAGTACATCACAGGTAATTCTGAATATTGATTATAAGAAGTATTCTAATTCAAGAAAATGTTAAATAGTGGTTAATGCACATGCAAGAATCAAGCTAAGATTTTCTGGTATATGTCATATATTCATATTGCATTACCATGCAATTGTATATTTCATATATTTTGTATAAAATTATATATTTCATATATTTAAATATATATAATTGTACCATGTATTTTGTTATAAGTTTTATATCTTATATTTTATGTAAAACTGGAAAAAAATCACAATTAATTTTT
>NW_016107344.1:10164715-10185295 GCF_001604975.1 Cebus imitator
AAAAAAAAAAAAAAAAAGAATACTCTTAAGCTGTTAAATAACAGCCAAGAGGCTTGCATTTTTTTCTCCCTCTTTCGTGATTTTCTATTCCCCTGAAGATAAAAATGAGAGAGAAACACCTTGGGAGTGCAGCCTGGACCTCTCACTTGAAAGAACCGCTGGCGGAGGTTCTGCAAGGTCTGGGCTGCTGTCCACAAAGAGCCTCTGCGGGGAATGGGGAGGGGAGAATGAGAAATCAAGAGGCAAATATCAAACAGGCACAGTGGCCTCCAGCAGGCTGTTTCTTCACAAACGGAGGCTGGAAACCCACCCTCGCCGGGTCTGGGTCCACATCAGCTACCACGTATGTGGGCACTGTCAGCTCATCCAGGAGTAAGTGGTTCTTGAAAAGACTGATGGTTCTGACTGTCGATAATGGAGGCAGCAGCTCCCTGGCTCTGACAGCTGGCCCCAAACTGCTGGTTGCAGTGGGCTAAGCAGCCTTGTGAAGTGTAATGAGTCACAGTCTCCTTCTCTTCCCAAACACAACTTCAAAGTCCAAGTGGCAGAAGCCAAGAGCAAATCTGACCATTATCGCTCATCTTTTAAGGACGAGGTCCAGCCTTCTGCGATAGACTGTCAGAGGCCAGCTGGTCCTCTCTTGTGGACCCCCATCTTCTCCCATGTTGCACCTTCCTTACCTGACCATGGATTTAGCATGCCACTTCCAATGAACCAGGGCAAGCTTTACAGAACAGGAGGGAATCAAAATGGAATTTAAAGAAAAGGGAGATATTTAGATCCAGTATTGAACATATGTGTAATTTCAGAATTGGGACTGTTGAACAGAAGATTGGCTTGGCTTTCATTGAACTTTACTGAAGAATTGTCAAAAAAAAGTTCCTGAGGAAAGTTTTATTTAGCTAGAGCGAGACCAGGACCATAAATTTGACTACCGCTGTTGAATAGGCTAGACACAGCTGCCCAGGAGAAGCCAGCTAAGAGGCCCAGGGAAGAGGAAAGGAGTTCACATATCTGGCACAAGTGATTCAAGAAAGCCAATGTCCCTGTCCAGAGATAGCAGCAGCAGATGACCAGTGGCTGATCTCTCAGTTTGGCACCTGGACAGGGCTTGCGCCTTCATAGAAGCCTGATTCTATGTACTCAGGCAAGATTGTGGGGAGAGTAGGCGGAAACAACTGAACAATTTAGCAGGAGGAGAAGACTCAAGGTGATTGGAAGAGGCCTTGGCCATCAGAGGAAAGTCAAGACAGAGAAAGCGGCCAAGGGGGTTGCAGGAAAGGAAAGAGAAACAAAGTGGCTATTGGAGCAGGAGAGGAAAACTGATATCAAATGGAGCCAAGTACTTGTCATTGTTTTCTCTTCCCCGTTAATAAGGGCCTGAGCTATGACAGTAAGACATCAAAGCAAACCAGGAAGCACATAGAAATATGTCACAGGTGTGAGAACTTCTCCATCTCTGGAAAGGTCTGGGAAAAGGCCCACACCTTGAGCTCTAGGGAGGATGACGTAGGTCCCTTCACCTGTCCATGCCTCAGCCATGCGAGTAGAGTGAAGAATACGTGCAGAATAAAATCTGAGCAGCACAGGGATTTGGGCTTCCACCTGAGTTGCTGATGTTACTTGCTGTGTTTTCTTTCTGAACCATAAATTTCTGTTTAGAAACTCTGTTAAAATCGCTGTTGTATATTTCAGATATTCTAGTATTTCTGAGTAGTTGGGGGAGAGCGGGTGGGGTGAGACAAACATTTCTTTAATCTATGCAACTTCTTTTCTGGTGGGAGTATTTAAACTGATGACTCATGGACAAAGGTACTATGCAAGGATTTCTTCATAAGAATGCAAGAAAAGGAATGAGTTTCTTTTTTTTATTATATGCGAGAAGTATCAAAGGGGAATTTAAGAATCATGTAGCAACAGAATATGTACATTTGTAAGAAAGAGTAAGAGTCAAAAATACTCAAGTCATTACACACAATTAAGTATTGAATACCTGCTGGATGCTACAACTATATTGGGTGCCAGTCACATAACATTGAACAAAATGTGACCTTACACTCAAGGCATTCAGAGTTAGTGGAAAAGACAAGATTATAAAAGACAAACTTAACTATCACACAGGTTCTCTTTAAGTTAATGTTATATGGCAGAAGAGGGTTCAACTCTACCTGCTTACTATGCCTTTCACAATGATTTTTTTTAAATGAGTAAAATTTCAGAGAGAAATAGAAATTGAATAGCTTTGATCACGTTAACACTGAGATGCTTCTGACTCTTACATCAGCCTAATGAATAAATTCCATGGGACATGGCCTATCCAGTCGATTTATGGCTGCTGTACAATAAAGTAAACTTAAATACATTTTTTTTTTTTTTTTTTTTGGCCAGGTGCGAGGGCTCACGCCTGTAATCCCAGCACTTTGGGAGGTTAAGGTGGGCAGATCACCTGAGGTCAGGAGTTCGAGACCAGGGTGGCTAATATGGTGAAACCCTGTTTCTACTAAAAATACAAAAAATTAACCAGGTGTGGTTGTGTGCAACTGTAACCTCAGCTACTTGGGAGGCTGCGGCAGGAGAATTGCTTGAACCTGGGAGTTAGAGGTTGCAGTGAGCCGACAACGCGCCATTGCACTCCAGCTTGGGCAACAACAGCAAAACTCTTATCTCAAAAAAAAAAAACTTTTTGTTTTTGTAGCTGCAGAAATGTATATCAGACAAGTTTGTAAACGATACAATGGTTTTGTATGATTCAAAAAGATGCCTCCGAATGTAGCCTGCAGACTATCATTTTCCCACCCACACCCTAACCTCCAGGAACCTGGCATTCCTTGAAACAGTTCATTTTATATCCATTTTGAAAACGTCTATTATTATTTATTTATAATGGCTTACCCCTTTTGTAGCTGAGTTGCTTGAAGCAAGAGAAGAATAAATATTCTAACCCAGGTTTCAGGTTGAGTATGAACATCAGTTCATACTCAATTCTCTGCATTTAACAGAAATGTCTTAGTCATCATCACCTCTTGTCAGAGCTAGAGAAACAAATGAATGACTTGTTCTCCTATTATTAAGTCCCATTGGCTGCCTTAAATAATTCTCTAGAGCTTTCTTCTTTCTTCTGTTTCTTTCTTTACTAACGTTTGAGAAGAAAATGCCATGGCAATAGGTTACTTTCATCGTAGACAGTAATTTAAAACTTTAGAAAAATGGTTATTTATCTGTGTAAAATTCACAATGATTAATATATTCTTACACTAGTTGTCCCTCTGTTAAAACAACTTACTAGTCTGAATAGGCCTTTAGCCTAAAGGATTATAAGAATATTTTAAACTCCTATTATATATCTCAGAATAACAGATGCCTAAATGCTATATCAACCTGCTTATTATTGTAATAAAGTAATATGAAAACTGACATATAAAATCTAAAATATAGATCCATGTCTGTCAGCAAGTAACATCAATAATTATGGGATTGCAAAATGCCAGGGCAGAAAGCTGCTACTCAGTTTCCCCTTATCCAGCACAAAGCATGACAGCAGATAAGATTTGGTAAAGATGGCATTCCTTGACCATTGAAATGACAATTCTCTAATGTCACCTAGAGATATTCAATCCACTAAAATATCACAACATCAAAATGGTCCAAATAATTATTAGATTTTCTTTTACAACCCACAAGTTTCTCATGGGCTGAACTCCACAGTGTTTGCCCTCCCAAATCAGCAAACAGTGAGAAGCAACAATGATGAAAGAATTAACAGGAAAGAAAAGGAGTTTTCTGTTTGTTTTGTTTTGTTTTTTTAGACAGGGTCTTGCTCTGTCATCCAGGCTTGAGTGCAGTGGCACGATTTTGGCTCACTGCAGCCTTGATTTTCTGGGCTCAAGCAATCCTACCCCGTCAGCCTCCTGAGCAGCTGGGACTATAGGCATGTGCCACCACACCCAGCTAATTTTTGTATTTTTTAATAGAGATGGAGTTTTGCCATGCCACTCAAGCTGGTCTCAAATTCCTGGGCTCAAGCAATTCTCCCGCCTGGGCTTCCCCAAGTCCTGGGATTACAGGTATGAGCCATGGTGCCTCCCAACCAAAAGATTTTTCTAAAGAAGGTGAGAGAATAAAAAGTTTTAATTAAGCAATTTTCCAAAGCATACATTAGGCAATAATTATGACTGCTGGCATAATGTGCCATTATATTTAAAAGATTAAGTATTAGATATATGCATCTCTGTGCCAAATGCTGGGTGATTCCTTTCTTCAAATAAAGTAATAGGAAACATAAGTTTTAAGACTTTTTAAAAACATCGAGTTATTTTATTACAGCATTTCTAAAGAACACTTTTTGTGATAGCTAGCTTGCTAGATATATAGAGTTTGAATCTCATTCCACAATCTCAGTTGTGCATAAAATGTGATATCAAAATTTTATGGTAATGATTTGATATTTACTTTGAGCTATCATTTCACTAGATGGTAGAAATTTGATGTAATTCTTAAGATTCTGCATAGTGTTGAGGCTACAGGGTGTAGAGATACAGCCTGTGGTGTGCTGACGGACAAGCACTGGGAGGGGAAAAAAAACCCCTGATTATGGCATACTTTAGAGACACTGCAAGTTTGGGTCCAGATCATTGGATTAAAGTAAATATCACAATAAACTTCATCACACAACACTGTTGGCTTCCCAATGCATAAAAAACTTACGTTTACATTATACTATAGTCTATTAGGTGTGCAATAGCACTATGTCTAAAAAATGCAGAGCGCTTAGTTTCAAAATACTTTCTTGTTTAAAAATGCCAGTGATCTTCTGAGTCTTCGGCAAATTGTAATATTTTTGCAATGTCTTATTTTAAGAAATGTCCACAGCCACCTCAGAGTGGTAGTTGCTGAAGGTTGAGGTGGCTGTGGACATTTCTTAAAATAAGACAACAATAAAGTTAGCCACATCAATTGACTCTTTTTTTTTCAAACAAGCTTTCTCTGTAGCATGTGATGCTGCTTGATAGCATTTTACTCACAGTAGAACTTCTTTCAAAACTGGAGTTAATCCTCAAAGTCTGCCACTGCTCTATCAATATTTCATGTAACATTCTAAATCCTTTGTTGTCATTTCAACAATGTTAACAGCATCCTCACCAGTAGTAGATTTCATCTCAAGAAAACAGTTTCTTTGCTTATACTTAAGAAGCAACTCTGTCCTTTTAACTTTTACCATGAGATGGCAGCAATTCAGACACATCTTCAAGCTCTACTTCTAATTGTAGTTCTTTTGCTATTTCTATCACATCTGCAGTTACTTTCTCCATTGATATCCTGAACCACCACCGCCCCATGTCACCCATGAGTTGGAATCAACTCCTTCCAAATTCCTGCTAATGTTGATATTTTGACATCCATGAATCACAAATGTTCTTAATGGTATCTATAATGAAGTCACCCTGACTTTCCTATGCTCCGGTTTCCCTAACACTTGTAGCAAAATCTAGCTTACTGAATATCATGGGCTTGAGACAGGAGCCATGATAAGATGAGCAGTTCACCATCACTTAGGGGGAAGCCTAAAGCAGAAACGGTGAGGCCGACCTGCCAGCTCATGAAATTCAGTGACAACCCTGTCCTCTAACAAAGCTAAAGTCTCCTCAGCAAAAATTGCTCTAGCGCAGCATGGGGAGATTTATGGAAAATCAGAGACTCAATCTATCTTCATAACAGCAAGATTTTAATTTAGTTTCACATGGCATGGGTATTTATGTCAAAATAAAGACAACACTCACCATTCATTGGATATACAACCATTTGTAAGATCCTACCCTATAAAATATCTATGAGTAAGTTAATGTCAGTTTGGAGGGGCCTCAAGAAAATGCCATTATGCAGAGCTCAGTTCTACACTCTGTCTCTTCCAAGTCTTATTAAGGGTGTGGCCTGAGAGAACGCTCATAGGCGAGTAACTTCAGAGTGCTCTCCTTGATAAGCATGCTCAGCATCTCAGAAGACAAATGTAGAACTGAAGTGATCTTGTAAACTAAAGAATTAACAGAAGATGTTTCCACAGGATAATTCCTATGTAATACCCAAGAAAAGAGCCTTTGCACACGTTCAGATAGGCGAAGGTTGGACAAAGCAGGTTGGACAAGAAAGTAGGACATGCTGGGTGACGAGCTTGCTTCAAGTCTGCAGTGAAGACCTGTCTGCAGTGTAAAAACCAAGCATAACATTGTATCAAAAACAGAAAAACACAGAAAAGAACATGAGCCACTACCTTGGGGGAAAAAATCAAAACATTATTGGTATACATTCACGAAATCAATGAGGGTTATAGAGAATACAGACAGGTTTCAAAGAAGACCTGCAAAGATGGTTTAACTGAATATCACACCTGAAAAAAACATTGAAAAAACAAAGTTTTTTTCCTGCTAAAACATAAAACTTAGGAAATATTTTACAGTCATTCGATAGAAAAAGGGCTGTCAGAGACTGGCAATAAGCCGTTTGCTTGCCTTACAGTTGACATAATCAAAGAAAATTGGCTTAAACTGTAACAGTCTGAGAGAGATTTATAATTTCCTATCTACTCTGCCAAACTGGAAAAATTCACTCTCTATGCATGAAGCGCAATTATGCCTTGTATATGCTGAAGGCATGCCCTGGTCATATTATTCGAGTTCCTTTTTAAAGTCCAAGCTCTGTCATATTAGTATTTAGCATAAGATGATTTGCAATTAAGTGCTTAACATGGTCTTTGGATGTTGTGATAAACAACAAAGATTTTCCTGTCTTGTAGCCAGTGAACATTGGTCAGGTGTGGAATCTCATTCCTTGAAGCAATTCATTCTGGTTTTAGCTTAAGAAACTTTAGGCTTCTTTGGATATTGATTTACAGAAAGAAGCCAAATAGAAAATTAGCTCCCATGTGAATGTGTCTGCTTTTATGATAAAGCACCTTGGGCTTGGCATAATTGTCGGGTTTTTTTTTTTTTAATGTGGTGATAGTCTATTACACAAATTAATCTTTGAGGATCTAAGTTATACCAAGTATAATATCCTTGTGAACTACAGACATTAATTGTTATTTACAATGTGTCTATTATAAGTCTAACATTACTAAGTTACAACGTTATATATTTTGTCAATTTAAATGCCTTTTAAAGACGTGCTTGTGTGTGGATCCTTAAACAATATGTGAGCTGAACCAGGATGGCCTGCCTTGCAATCTTGAAGAAGGGAATAAATTTCTATGGTCTGCAATAGAGCTTAAGAAAGCACAGCATGTGGGTGGGGAGATGGAATATGGAATGTTCTTTTTAGTTCTGTGTTTGGCCTATTAATACTAAAAATGGTGGACGTGACTGATAATACAGTATAAGTGATAGATCATAGGTAGACGATAGATAGATAGAAAGATTTTTGACGTTCTCCTATCCAAACTCTATTTCTCACTGACATGTAAGAGAGGTCCAGAGCACCAAATTGCTGGTTTGACTTAGGCTTGATTTCATATTTTCTTATTTGTTTTTGTAATACATGGTGTTTTCTTTCCTGATTTACTATTTCTTATGGGTAGATATTATCTTTTACTAATGCTAGGAAATACAGGTGCATTAACTTCCTGTTAACTTTGCATCCTTTTACCAGGGTAAAAGAATTTCTTTTAAATAGTAAGACATTTCTAGTCTTAGGATTTGCTACTAAATTTCAATCAGAGAAGAAGATGCCTTTGAAAATTTATAATGGAGATTCTAACAGAAATTTAACTTCCTTACCACTGAGTCTCTGCTATAAAACCATCCATGCAAAGAGCATGGTTCATTTATCTACAATGTTATCAACATTGGCCTTAAATTAAATCTTCACACAATTTAACAAGATGCAACAATACAATGGCTATGATTTATTTGTGATATATGTGACATAATCAAAAAAACATCGGGTTACCAGAACCAGCATTTTGCATCCTTATAATTCTTTAAATGATTTTTCATCTGTCTTTTGTAAGAGGAAGTCAAAATAATTTCGCATGACATCAATATGCATGGAATATAGTGTATCTAACAGTTAAAGTCTTCTGAAGTATTAATTTATTAAGCAATAAACCAGGAAGCTCATTAATGCAAAGCCATTTATTTTCTTCTTCTAATATTGTTATGAGTGTGATTCCATTTTAATTTCAACTGTGAGTGGTTGATACAAGAGTGCAATTTTTACACCAGTAGTTAAAGAATGATTATATTTTGTTTCTGTCAAATAATTCTCAGGGGTTAATAATTTTTGGAATGTTACTTAGCATTCTATTAATAACAATAATGCTCCAACAAATTACTGAGTCTCACAACGCAACTGATGTGTGCCAGGTAAGGTGTGAGATTTTGGCAAAGAGCAAAGCACAGCCTTCCCCCTCGAAGTGCTTATATTTTAAATAGAGACAAGCATAGATACAAGTAGGCACTATGAAGTCTTATAACTACAATGATTGAAGTAGGACCTTTATTATTTGGCTCATACAAAGGTGTCACTCCATGTGGCCTCTTGACATGCTGGCCAGCTGGTCTTCACATTTTGACATCCAGCCTCCTCTAAGAAATATTTCTTGACCCTCTGCCCAACTCCAGTACTCCTACCATGATCATCCATGTATTATTATCTAGTCAGTGCCATATATGCATATATATATACATATACACATATATACACACACACACACACACACACACACACACACACACATATATATGTTTGAAGTACTCAATGCATGTTGGTCTAATTAATTATCTTAATTAACTTACTTTGGCTCAGAGGCAGGGCCTCAAACATTTATGTTGTAAATTTGGTTGAACCCCAGTTGAGATGCGTGTTTCCTGCAAACTTGTGCTCACCAGAAAATGAAGTAGGTAAGAAACTGACATGAAGTATCAGTGAATAATGCCCCCTTCCTGCTTCATTAGACTATCTGTTGCCCCCTTCCACTCACAGATAAAGAGAAAGTACAAAGGAGAACAAATATGTTTTATATTATTTCACTTCTTAAATTCAATGAAGCATCTTTTCCTATTAGCCAGACACCCTACCTGAGCCCCCAGGCAGAGTGAACAAACAAAATAAATGTCTCTAATTCTCCCAATCTAACACCCGCCCTCTCCACCACGATGACCCCTCCCCACGCCATGGCTATATGCATTTGTCTGAGAAGCTGGAGGAATGAGAGTTGAAACCTAAGGAGAGGAAGAATGACATGCACGGCCTCCTGGGTAATCTTGATAATGGAGACATTTGATAGATTTTCTCCCAAGCTTACAGGTAATTTTAAATATACAATTTGCTTCTCCTGGTGTTTGCTGTTTAGCAGAACCCCAGTTCCAGGTAGAACAGGAGGGCAACAGGGAAGGGCAACAGAAAGTGGGCAGTAACAGATTGAGGTGAAAGAAAGCAAGGACTGCCTCATGTGTGCAAGGTGGGAATTCCCAAGATTCCTCCGACCACAAATAGCATAGGGGGCAGGTGTTAGCTTTCCCTAGGGAGCGTGACTTTGTTTGTGGTCAAACACAAACCTGCCCAGGAAGGGAGGAGATCTGATTAATAGAGCTGTGATGGGTAGAAAGCTCATGGTTGGCAGGAGGGGAGAGTTGGAGAGGTGCAAAAAGCCTAATCATGCCTTATGAGGATTACCATGTCCAAGTGGTTACTGAGGAGGACCCAACTGATGGTCCTAAGAGTATCCAACATGCCTCATGACAGAGTGAGCAATTAGTTCCATCTATACTGATAGAGGCAACCATCAAGGATTTGGCAGCTGGGCATCACCAGAGCCCTAGGACATTGCTGGGCTTTAGCTTTGCCCCTTTTCTGAAAGCTCCTTCTTGTAGCTGTGTGCAAGCATGCAAGGACGCCATGCACCCTGGAGGAAGAATTGAGCCTAGAATCTTAACGCCTAGTTTCAGCTGGAATATTTTTGGATTACACTGAGTTGACTGAAATGGAGGAGCATGGCTAGCTTGCTCCAAACAGATGGAAGGCTTAGATGATGGGATCAAAAGTCGAGGGAAGTATATCAACTGCAAGATAAAGCAAAATCCTTGTTTGCAAACATCTGATTCATTAAAGTAAAATCTATTCTTGCTACATGTTGGAGGAATACTCCTGGCTTCTTTTGGAGCATGTGGGAATTAACTATTTAGAAGATATAGATTTAGACAGAGTTCCAGTTCCTCAATTCTAGAGGCAGAAAGGCCAAGATAAAAATTAACATTGATGAGGGAAGGATGTGCAGCAGTAGAAAACATTTACAAAAATGTGTTCTGTTTTAGACTTTTGCGCTAAATCTTCTTTCCAGCTCACTGAACTCTCTCAAATGAACCCCAAAGGCAGATTCACTCACCCTTCCAGATGCCCCTCTCCTCTGCAACCCATTCACATCAAGAATTGTGAATAACAACTGTGGGAAGGAAAACAAAATGGGGCAAATATTACCCAGGATCTGAAAGATATTTACAGAGCCAATTCTTCTGCCAGGAGAGGTGTAAAGACATGGTCATTGGCTTGGGGAGAAAAAGAGGAAAGTCCACAGCAGATGAGGGAGAGATAACTTTATGGCCCAGGAATGGGGAAACTTTGCCTAAGACTTCCAGAAAGCTGACTCTGGAAGCTGCCTCAGTGTCAAGATGTTTTCATGCTGCCCTAAGAGCTGGCAGATGGAGAAACATTTTCATTTTTAATCATTCTCTAGGACACTGGTTCTGCAAATGTAATGCTTGGACAAGCAACGTCAGCATCATCTGGACTCCTGTTAGAAATGCACATTGCTGGGTCCAACACCAGATCTTTACTGAAACAGAAACTCTGCATTGGAGTCCAGCAATCTGTGTTTAACAGACTCTGCAGGTGATTCTGATACAGGCTTGAGTTTGAGCCCCTGTCCTATGATATGAAATGTGTTGGAGATAGAGCATGTCTTAAATATTAATACATTACTTTTATCCTTGGAATTTTCTTCTAAACTCCTGGCAAATTTTCTGCAAATTTTAATATTGATGCTTTCATGAGGTCACTAAGAAGTGGCAGCTAAAGGTGGTATTCAGGCAAGAGCTTGAACTCTTACTTCATTTTCAAGTGGTCTTAAATAGCTTGTTGACTGAAACACAAGGAGTAGCAGTTGTCTACTCATGACAGCAGGTATAACAACCAAGTATGATTAATGGCACCCAGGTCACAAATGCCACCTGCCTAAAAATGCCATTGATATAAGACACATGTTAAAATTTTAAAGGAGAAAATTTTATGGGTAAAACTACATGTATTAGAAATGATGAAATATGGCTGGGCATGGTGGCACACACCTGTAGTTCCAGCTACTCAGGAGGCTGAGACAGGAGACTGAGGCTGCAGTGAGTTATGATTGTGTCAGTGCACTCCAGCCATGGCAACAGAGTGAAACCATGGGAGGGAAGGAAGGAAGGGAGGGAAGGAAGGAAAGAGGGAAGGAAGGAGGGAAGGAAGGGAGGAAGGGAGGGAGGGAGGGGAAGGGGAAGGGGAAGAGGAGGAAAGGGAAGGGAGAAAGGAAGGGAGGGAAGAAAAGAAAAAGGAAGGAAGGAAGGAAAAAGAAAGAAGAAAAGAGAGAAAGACAGAGGATGCACTCCAGCCAAGGCAACAAAGTGAGACCCTGTGAAAGACAGAAAGAAAGGAAGGAAGGAAGGAAGGAAGGAAGGAAGGAAGGAAGGAAGGAAAAGAAAAGAAAAGAAAGAGAGAGAGAGAGAAAAAAAAGGAAGGAAGGAAGGGAGGAAGGAAAAGAAAAGAAGAAAGAAAGAGAGAGAAAGAAGAGAGAGAGAGAGTACACTCCAGCCAAGCAACAGAGACCCTGTGAAAGACAGAGAGAGAGAGAGAGAGAGGAGAGAGAGAGAGAAAAGAAGAAAGAAAGAAAGAAAGAAAGAAAGAAAGAAAGAAAGAAAGAGAAAGAAAGAAGAAGACAGAAAAAGAAAGAGAAAGAAGAAAGAGAAAAAAAAGAAATAAAGAAAGAAGAAAGAAAGAAAGAAAGAGAAAGAAAAGAAAAAAGAAAGAAAGAGAAGAAAGAGAGGGAGGGTAAGGTAGGGGAAAGGAGGGGAGGGAAGGAGGGACGGAGGGACGGAGGGACAGAGGGATGGAGGGTGGAAGGGAGGGAAGGAAGGACATGATGAAATATGATAATCCAGAAAACCAATGCATGGATTTACAATGATAATTGACATAGTCAAATTACTGTGGGTGAGAAAGCAAGGCAGATACTCAGTGTATTATTATAGAAACAAGAGGACATAAGTTGATCTACCTCCAAGTGATTGGAGGCTTGGTCCCTAAACTATGGATCCTGAGGCCTGGGATAAGCAAGGCTATGGATGGGATGTTTCTTGCCTGGTCATGAAAATTAAAAGGATCTATCAAGCCAATGCACAATCAGGGACAAACTCCCAGACACTGGAATCCTGAAAATAGAATGTCACTAAGGAAGAAAAGGATGAAGATCATCCAGGCTCCTTCTAGTGTGACATTACTTCCTTCTCAATCCTGCCTTCAGATTGCCCCATCTATCCCCTTCTGGCCCCAGATAAATGTGAACTCTGCGGGTACCATGTTTTTATTCTGCCTGTGCAAAGACACACCTCAACTGGGATTAAAAGTGCAATCATATGCATTGGGAGTAAGGGAAGCTATGCTCGGAAATATAGGCTTTTTAACGTTGGAAATGGGGGTCAAAAAATGTCAACTAAAAACAAGTTTGAATCTCTCCCCTAAGGACTAAAGCTATCTTTCCTAAGTACATGACTTCGGCTTCAGCAATCAGTATCTTTCCTTTATCCTCTCGTGGGTCACATTCCGCAGGGCATGCAGGAGCTAATTTTCTACTTGGCCACATGTAAGAGGTTTTTGAGACAGGTTTATCACAACTTCATATCCCCTTCTCTTTGTTAGCTTCTGGGGAAGCCTACAGTTTTTGAGCTTAAAGGTTCATACTCAGCTCCATGATAAATCCAATCTTTTCTATTCCAGCTCACTCTGTATATTGAAATAATTACAATTCTTTTCATGATGTTTAGGAGAACATGAGAAAACATGCTGAAAATGTTTTCAAAGTTTCAATTAACATATAAAATAAGTAATTTTTTAAAGTTTCAATTAAAATATAAAATATAATTTTAATTGAATAAATAAACACCTATGGTTAGCTTAAATATTTGACTTGGTTCATATTTCATTAAGAATTAATCCCATGCTAATACTAGGGTGAATTACCTACGACTGCACGGACAAGACAAAACTGGGTCCATAGGAAACAAAGTAAAAGAGTAAGCAGATTAGTCTCAATGAAAGCCCCCAGTGACTAGCTATGTTTGGCAGCAACGTTTTTCTGTAGAATAAATATCTGTGATTCTCAATTTGTTGGTCATGATTAACCAACTAATCTTCCAGGCCAATTTGTCCTTTACAGCCCAGTGTCAGGTGACATGCTCTGTGAACTTTAGCCAGAGGGCATTCTAAAGTGGGATACCAGATATTGCCTCTTTGTTCTCAGGAGGGAGCTGTGGCCTTGGAGAGAGGTTTCCCAAGTCTGCCTATAACCCTCTCTGAGCTCTCTCACTCTCCTGTCTGAGTATTAGCTCATATGTATATCCTCAGGGGAAGTTTTCATTTCAACCATTCTTAGTAAAAGCCCTTCTTTTCTTGAGAGAAGTGATGCAGATACAAAAATTTGCAGATTTAAAAGTAGATTATCCCCAGTAGGAAGCCGACTCCGGAGCAGCGGCTCACTCTAGCTCTGGCACTCCTTGCAGAGAGGTGGAGTGGCAGAGAAGAAAGAGCATGGCTTGCGGAGCGGGAGTGACCAGGCAGGAAGCTTGATTCTGCCACCCATGACCTAAGCACATTACTTCACCTAGGTTTGTCTTTCTTCATCTATAAATGGAGATATTTTGTTCACAAGTTGCTAAACTAAATGAAGCCACATACACTCTTGTTGGAGTATTGAGCATATTATTCAGAAATCCTGGACTTTGAGCTAGGATTGAACTAGAATTGGATGAACTCTGGTTTGTCCTCTTGAGGTGGTGAGTGTGTTTTATCTGAAAGGTATCTGTGGATATTTGAGAGCTGGGTTCTGGAAGAGATAATACATGGCCTGCCGAGGATTAGTGCCAGCCTTCCCTGCTGTGGAAATGTAGCTGGGAGATTCTTCCCAGCTCTACTTGTATCCAGGTGGATGACACTGCTTGAATAGCCATTATCCATGAAATAAAAGGAATTGCATTGTTACAAAAATGATTGTAAGTAAGGTAAATTCCTTCCTGGCTTAGATGCTCAGCTGTCAGGATGCTTTCTTTAACTCCCTTTCCCCATCCACCAGCTAGATATGATGTCCAGAATGATTGTAGCATGTGTAAGGTGATCAAGATGAATGGAGAGGCCCCCTGAGTACCATCTGTCCAGAAAAATTAACATGATTCATATTATTCCCATTACATATAGTGTTCAGAATCTGGTAGTTGTCCAATTAAGACAGACTGGATTTATTTATGTATTTATCTATTTAATGTTGTAATTATTATAATGTGGCATTTTCAATCTATTTTATCAATCTATTAGTAAACTAACAAAAAATTCTAAGTATGACAAATGTTAAGTATGATATACCAGGTGAACACATAGTGGACACACCAACACAGAGTGAGGGAAGGTGTCTATAAATTAGGGACCTCCAAACTGATACCTACAGGCTGTGAAGTAGACTTGGTGAAGAAAGGTTGTATGAAGGAGTGTTGGCTTTGAAGCTCCAAGGAATTTTCTATGTAAATATGCCTGCTGTGTGAGCTGTGACAGCTCATGACTGGGGCCTAAACACAGACTTGTAACATCAGACAGAAACAGCAGAGGCAGCAGGTGACTGTCACCAGCTCACCAGCTACAAGGACTGTACTAGGAGGAGCAATGTGTGGGGAAAGCTTTTCACAAAGGGCACTGGCAAGTCATTTGATTGATGGGTGGTAGTCAACACCAAGATGTCTCTTGGGCCCGCAGTGAGGTTCCAATCAAGAAGCTGAAAAGTGGGAAAACCTAGTTAGGTGGACAGATTGGCAGAGACATTACTTCACGGGCAGCAGGAACGCAGCCACTGCTTGAGGTTTTTTGAACTGTGGTTCAGTCTGTGAGGCAAGAATTTGCAAGAGCAAATCAGGAGAGGAGGATCCAAAGTGAAAACCTAGCTCTGTTGACTGTAATGCACAGGCTGACTCAAGCTCCAATTTGCAAGAAAACGACCCGCTAGGTCACAGATCTTGTAAATAAGAGAAAGTAAATAAGATTTAGTGAGCAACGTGAGAATAACAGTCCATGCTGGATGTGGAGTCTGGATGGCCAGCTAAGGTTGAATACCATCTCCTGGGGCCTGGAAGGGGAAGGAATTGAGACAGTCTCCTCCCTGTACTGTGAAGACCTCTTGAGGGTGCAGGGGAGTGGAGGGACAGGGAATGAGCGATAGCAGTCTCTACACTGATACAGAGGACAGGGGGAGGGCTTCCGCCTCTAATTTATGATCTAAGTAAAGTAGGTACTTCTCCATGGGACTGCGTAATCCTATTGGACTATGTATTGGTCCGTTTTCAGGCTGCTTATAAAAACATACCCGAGACAGGATAATTTATAAAGAAAAAGAGGTTTAATGGACTCACAGTTCCACATGGCTAAGGAGGCCTCATTCTCATGACCGAAGATGAAAGGTATGTCTTACGTGGCGGCAGACAAGACAGAATATGAGTCAAGTGAAAGGAGAAACCCCTTATAAAACCATCTGATCTTGTGAGACTTATTCACTACTATGAGAACAGTATGGTGGAAATTGCCCCCATGATTCAATTATCTCCACCGGGTTCCCCGCATAACACATGGGAATTATGGGAACTACAATTCAAGATGAGATTTGGGTGGGGACACAGCCAAATTATATCAGGCTATGGAAAGGAAGGATGACTTACTCAACTTTGCATCTCTAGCAACTAGCATTGTCCTGGGTGCACAGTAAATAATAATATTTATAGAATAAAGGAACATAAAATTAGCCATGAGAGTAATCATTAATATCTTACTTTAGTTCAGGGATTTTTAAATTGTGGTCCCTGGACCAGGGGCATCACCATTATCTAAGAACGTGTTAAAAATACAAGTTCCAGGCCCTGCTTCAGACCTATAGAATGTGGAGTACAATCAGGGAAATCCTGTGCTCTGCCAAGCCTTGCAGATAATTCTAGTGCATGTGAAAGTTCAAGAACTGTTGCCAGGCCTGGTGGCTCATACCTGTAATCCCAGCACTTCAGGAGGCCGAGGTGGGTGGATCATAAGGTGGGCGGATCACGAGGTCAGGAGATCGAGACCATCCTGGCCAACATGGTGAAACCACATATCTACTAAAAATACAAAAATTAGCTGGGTTTGGTGGTACATGCCTGTAATCCCAGCTACTAGGTGGCAGAGACAGGAAAATAGCTTGAACCAGGAGGCAGAGATTGCAGTGTGCTGAGATCATGCCACTGCACGCTAGTCTAGCAACAGAGTGAGACTCCATCTCAAAAAAACAAAAGGAAGTTCAGGAGCTGCTACATTATTTCATTTAAAAAACTTTCCTATGAATATCTAAATTTTCTATCTTTTATGCCTAAAGGCCAAAACCGTTTTTTTCTTTTAAAGTAAATGCCTATTGAATTTGATAAGGAAGGAATTTCCTTAGATATTTAAAAAAAATTGCTATTTGGTAGGCATTATGTAAAGATTTCATGAATTCATGAACAATATGTTTTGAATAGTTCTCTCCATGCCCTGACTTTTTATAACTTTCCAGAGATATCCTGTCATTGTTTCATGTACAGGATTTCCATTGGTGTTAGGTGAAATTAAGAGAGTAGGTCAATCTCAGGATGCAGTCTCAGATTACAGAAGCAGAGATCACACTGCCCGTCACTGCTCTATTCTTCCATGCATTATGCTTCGCTGTGTGCGCCCTTGTGCCTCGAATCTCATGCTGTCTGCTTATTACAAAGTTGAAGCATGAATCACTTTTCACCATTGTCTGAAGAGACTGTAGCAATCAAGGAATATTACTGTATCTTTTAAATTTTAGCTAGTAGACAAGATGTATTAATTATATCTACTAGACTAAGTTATCACAGTCTATCTAATAGACTAAATTTAAGATTAGCTAATACAATCTTCTTTGGGACATAAGGCTTCAATTTAATTGGAACTAAATATCATTCTGAGCTGACTTTATAGCAGCTAATCAATATCTTTAATGAGATGCTTCGTGATGTCATCATTTCCTTGAAATAATTGTCCTAGAGTAATAGAGCAGGGTTTAATGTGATTAAAGCAAACAGATTTAAACTACAATGGTTCAAAATGTGTGACTACATATGGCTTTGCCTTTATTATTCCTATAAATTGAATTCTTCCAGTATTGTCAATTTCAGCCAAAACACTGAGAAAGGTTTTTAACTTTTATTTCAGAATCCCATGTAGGTTGAGATAGTGACTGATGGTTTCATTACCCAGCAACCGTGGATAAATATTACAATGAGCATTGCCTGGAATAAATAATAGGTGTAACTAACTATAGAAATTAAGTTTTCCGAATGGAACCAGGACAGTTTCTCAAATTTTAATGAGCATGCAAATCACCTGAGGATCTTGTTAAATGTGGATTCTGATTCAGTAAGTCTGGAGTGGAGCTAGAAATTCTGTATTTCTAGCAAGCTCCGAAGAAACGCTGCTAACAGAAATTTACAATTTACAATTAACAAGGAGACACTGCTAATACACACACAGCACTTCAGGAAGCAAATCACCAGAAGGCATTGTACTGGGAAAGAAAGAAAGCCAAATGCAAAAGAATTTATGGGTAGCTATTTGGTCCTGTTCAACTTCTTTATTTGAAAATTGTTTGTTTGTTTGTTTTTTAACTATCATGCTCGGGCAGAACGCTGCCACTGATTTTACTCTTAGAATTTGTTGCAGTTTCTATGTTTGCTGGCACGTTTCGATTTCTACTTACTAACTGTCACCTTTTAAGAATGTTTGGAGTAGTGTCTTTTGGTGGTAACATACTCCCATATTTCTAGCAAATATAGAATAAAAAGGCTCACATGTTTCAATTCCTGTGACACAGACATAAAGGATGAGTATAGGATTAGTAGAGATGGCAGGTTTGTTTTCAAGCTTGCAGGACCACATAACACACATAGCTTTTTGCTCTAGATTACTTAGTGTTCCAGACATAAGTTTAGACCAGTCACTTGCTCTGAAGGGCAAGGTTTTTTCTTTCCTAAATGTTCGCTTCCTCCCTAGCAACTCGTATACTGTGATGATGATCAGGAAATTACGCTTCTACGGAAAACCATTTGTCGCACACCTCTTGGCCAGTTACCGGGGCTGCCGGTCTTTCCCATTTCCCCACAGTTACAGCAAAAGGCTCCCTATTTTCTCACCTCTCCAGACTTCTTTCACTTCACCCTGACTCACTCCTTTGGGTTCCTGTTGGTGATGCTGGTTGAATAAAGAGCAGTCAGCTTTGAGTGGTGCTCTTCTTTCTTTGTAATGACTGTTATTTTTAACTTAAGAAATCCACCTGGTTGAACTACTGCCTGTCTGCCAGGCTGAGACAGCTGCTCTTAGGGTCTGCCCGAGCCATGTTACAGCCTGCTGGGAAATATGCCGATGAGCGGGGGTTTGGCGTGGGGTCAGTTTGGACCTCGGGCCTCTCTGTGGGCTCATCCTCACCGTGGTTTTCTGGCATAATGAGCAGATGCTCCACCAACCCAGAGAATGCTGCTGTTCTCTTGCTCTGTTTCTTCAACACACATGCACACACAGACACACACGAACCTAAACGCATGCACGTACACACTTACATTCACTTCCCACATATTCTCCTTGGAATAAAAAGGAAAGTCTTGTAAGGAAATTGGCCGTGTGCCACGTTGCCATAGGCTCTACTGTAGGTGCTTTGGATAAAGCTTGTGAAGGAACATATGGGCCTCATGAAAGAAACACCTGCCTGTTCAAACTGGAAAATAAAAACTAAAAGTTGCCCCACTGCTAATTTGGAACCCCCTAGAAGGAAAGCTGACTGTGATTAAATGAAAGAGGCCATTGGAAGCTTTTTCTGCCCATACCCTCCCAGCTGGGACATCTCCATTCCCTTGATTTTTAAACGGATGTCATGAAAGGCATACTCCGTATTTAGATTCTGAAAGTAGATTTAAGAAGCTCTTATATGAGGCAAGTTCTAAAATTGAATTTTCACCACCCCCTAACAAAAATCTTAAAAAATGTTTTTAAAGCCAAGATTTAGATTTGCACCAAACAGCCAAGACAGTCAAAATTTTCAATAGGATCCTTGCATCTGCTTCCAAATTTTGGGATATTTTGAAAGGGAATTAAGTCAGGTCATTGCTTTCCGAAGTACAACTCTTAACACCCAGAAATGATTTGGTACAAGAGAAATTGTATTGTATCGATACAATTTAAAAATACATACACTTGTGCACTTAAGAATGATCTAAAAATAAAACATAGCATGAAAACTGTAAGTTGCTTTCCATTACAATTAGAATCTAAGATCAGAGGGGGTATATTAATTTATTTTTATCTCTCTGTCTCTCTATTCTACTGCTAGCTTTTTTTTTTTTTTTTTTTTGACAATAGAACAGCTAGGTAATCCACTGCTACATGATTGGTCCAATAAGAGTTCTTAGTAGCTAATCAAACTCATTATGAGTCCAGCAAATGGTCTGTGTATGTATGTGTGTGTGTATACACACATATACATATATAATGTGTATATATATATAAATACATATAATAATGTATTTACAAATGCATATCATTTCTTCACATAGTGAAGTATGTGAAATGATATAAAACAGTAATTTTCCTAAGAAGTGAGATTCTGATGTCCTATCTTCTTCTTTTTGTTCAATTGTACTTTCTGATTTTTCTGGTCTTTTATTACTTATATAACAAAAACAACAATAAAGAGTGAAAGGATAGTAACAGGGCATACACATATTCCAGGCTACTCTAGACCAGTTTTCAGGGCACCCTGAGAGGTCCTGGACCTCAGGCATGAAGGGGAGCTGGCACATGTTCAGAATCCGCCCTGTGGAGGATACTTCCAGTTCTTGTTAGAGATTCTTTTCACCTGGAGCAAGTGTCCTTGGATGAAGGCCTGTATCAGATACCGTAGTTTTGTAAATGAAGTTTTACTGGAACACAGCTACAATCACTTATGTATTGTCTATGACTGTTTTTGTGCCAAAACAGGAAAGGTAAGTACTTGCCACAGAGACTAAGTGGGCCCCAAAACATAAAATACGTACTTTCTGGTCCTTTACAGAAGTTTGCTGACTGCTGACCTAGGATACATTTTAGGGCAAGGACTTCTATTAATAGATTGTCCTTGGCCGGGCGCGGTGGCTCAAGCCTGTAATCCCAGCACTGTGGGAGGCCGAGGCGGGTGGATCACGAGGTCAAGAGATCGAGACCATCCTGGTCAACATGGTGAAACCCCGT
>NW_016107344.1:10185375-10198711 GCF_001604975.1 Cebus imitator
GAATTGCCGAACCCGGGAGGCGGAGGTTGCGGTGAGCCGAGATCGTGCCATTGCACTCCAGCCTGGGTAACAAGAGCGAAACTCCGAAAAAAAAAAAAAAAAAAATAGATTGTCCTTGTATTCAAGACAGAGCTCACCTACTCCATTATTTAAAAGCTGTGGTTTGTCATATTGTCAAAATCTGAAATATGTCATTAAGCCCTTTAGCCTGTTAATGTTCAATACCATGATATCAAGTAAATTCAATTTATATGTGTCTTATTCAATTCAATGTAATTTAACAAAGTGTGATGATATGGTTTGGCTCTGGGTCCCTGCCCAAATCTCACGGAGGAGGGGCCTGATGGGAGGTGACTGGATCATGGGGGCCGACTTCCCCCTTGCTGCTCTCATGATAGAGAGTGCGTTCTCATGAGATCTGGCTGTTTGAAACTGTGTAGCACTTCCTCCTTTGCTCTCTCTCTCCTGCTGTGCCTGCTTCCCCTTCGCCTTCTACCATGACTGTAAGTTCCCTGAGGCCTTCCCAGCCATTCTTTCTGTACAGCCTACAGAACTGTGAGACAATTGAGCCTCTTTTCTTCATAAATTATCCAGGCTCAGGGAGTTCCTTATAGCAATGCAAGAACAGGTCAATACACGTACTTTTGGAAAATGTGTTTAGTGCTAAAGAAACAAAAACAAACACACACACACATTCATACCATCCCTAGATTGTGGAAGTTGTGTTCTGCTGGAGAAAGTGCATTTCAGACCCTAACATAATGAGTTGTAACTAAACTCAGGACAGACATCATCAAATATTTATGGGCACTTAATTAAAATGATTGTTTGAGTAAAGACTGGCCCTCATAAAGTTAGCTCAAAATCCTATTTTAAAATTTGAGTGTCAAAAGTTTTGTTTTCAACACCTCAATCAAACTCCTTCCTCATATTTTATTTAACTTGGTCATAGATATTAATAAAATACTGTATGTCAAAGTATTCACTTAAAATATTCCTGCTCTTCATCAGCCCTTAAAATTCAGAGTACATAACCAGAGGGAAGCTAGCACAGATTTATTAACTGCAAACTCAGGCTCTGATCATCTCAGCCAAATTTGACAAACATTCATTGTTTGCTTACCTATGGTGAGCCTCTTAGATACTCAGTTGAGAGACTAACTCAGTATCCAAGAAACTTTCAAACAGACTCAATTTGGGGCCTATAGCTCACATTCCTTTATGGTATCTATATGACCAATTTGAAAAACCAGGGTCTCTCACACTCATATTCATGGCTTTCCTTGTGTCATAGGTATGTTCTAATCAAATCAGAGAGACTTCTTTCCCAGGTCTCCCGAGAGGAAAGGCTAGCATCTGTGCTTAGTCTTCAATCTCCTGTAATTATCTAACTGTTAGCCATTGTATAACCCAAAATGTTAGCCTCCAGCTAACCTATTTTAAAAATAAGATTGTGACACAAATTGCAGGAAGATGTCTAGAAATATTAAGAAGGCATCATGATAGAAGTCTTCATAATACAGATTATTAGAAGTTAACATGCAATCATTGTTAATAGTAACAATATGTTAGCATTGAGCTAGGCAGTTGACATACATTATCTCATGTATTCTTCCAAAATTTACATAAGGAAATTTTTTATTATTATTTGCATTTTACATAAGACTCAGGAAGATTAAATGACTTTCTGAAGATCACGGTGTTAGTAAGAAGTAGAGCCAGGAGGCAGGTCTATCTGATTGCATTGCTTATGTTTTGTTATCTCCTAACTTTCTTTCGTGGATATCTTTTATGCTTGACTACACATTTTCCGTTTGTTAACAAGAAGGACCTGTTAGGTTTATAAAAATCTTAAAATCACCTGACAACGGAGATAACTGAATAGACATGAGATGAATTAACAGAATTCAGATAATATTTTGCATTTTCAGGGTATTGAAACAGAGTATTAGGGGATAGACAGAGAAGATTCCTTAGGAGGACTTGACCTTAACAGTTTTACAGTTTAAAAATATTATTTTCAAAGTAATAATCATTTTTTTTTCCTCCTAGGATGGAGACTAGAGGTTATCATTCTTTTAGAAAAATTGCTTGAATGGACATTTAGTTGAGCATATCTAAGAGCAAGTTCCCTATATTCCTGGGAATGCCACAAATTCTGTGAATTCACCCTAAGCAGACACTTTAGGCTGAGATAGTAAGCGTTCTACTCAGTAAAGTAAATCTGTGCCCCAAAAACTCAGGGGAGTCTGTCCCTTCTTAATCTGTATGTGCATCATTTATGCCTAAATGCTGTGGTCCATTCTTGGTTGCCAGGTATGTGTGGATAAAGTTTTCGATGACAAGAGCTTGGGAGAAATAATTTGATGCACATCTTAACTTTTCTTCATGTTACACTAGAGAAAAGATAGTGACAGGAATTATCTTACATTTGGTGCTGCTCACCTTGAGTGGGAAAGATGGAATAAGCCAGATTAGAAGGTAATGTGTTCATCTATGACTGAGGCTGTTTGGTCAAGATCATGGGGCCAAATCAAGCCTATGGATATGGGAGGTGAGATTTTTTTCTGTTGTAGATTTCCCCATCGTAAATTGTCCTGGGAAAGTCTTAATGATGAGGAGGTGGGTGTTGCTTTGAAAAAGCCTGCTTTATTTTTGCTCTGAGCTTGAGTGTGGCCTGGCCCTGGAGACTAAGGCCATTTGCAGTAATCATCGCGGTCAGTGTGAGTTACCCTCTGCCACATGGGAACACTCCAGTAGTTGGTCAAGAAGCTGGCTGAGTGGGGAATGACAATGTCAGATTTAGACTCTAAGAGTAGCCATATCTAATGGTGATCGTAGTGACTGCCTACAATGTTTTCCTCATATTTAATCCTTCAGTAAAGCTAGTGCTCTATGAGGAAGGGCAGAAGGACTGCCTGGCAATGTGATATAGTGTCCCCTCTTACATTAATGTGCATTGAGAAGGGAAGGGAGCAGGTGATGGGCTAAAGAGGAGTGGGAAGCATCAGACTGTGGCTTGGCTCAGCAAAGAAACAAAATCACCGGTCATGGCCAGGCATGGTGGCACATACCTGTAATCCCAGTAACTCAGGAGGCTGAGGTGGGAGGATCCCTCAAATTCAGGAGTTCAAGTCCAGCCCGGGCAGCATAGTGAGACCTGATCTCAACAAATAATTAATAATCACAAGAGTCAACCAAGTCTGTGGTGGCAGGGTAAATGAAGGAGGAAGAGCCAGAGAGATCTGATACCAAACAGGTATTCAAGGCGGCACCATGAGGATTCCTAGAAACAGCTGGGGACACTCTTGTAGGGGGTGGATTTCCAACAATGAGGCCATTGGGACTATGTTTTTCCAAAGAGAGATTTTTTTTTTTTAAAGAAAAACTTATTTGGTAATTATGGACTCTTAAGACCTAGAATTTGGCTGGGCACCGTAGCTCACACCTGCAACCTCAGCACTTTGAGAAGTCAAAGTGGGCAGACTGCTTGAGACCAGGAATTCAAAACCAACCTGGTCAATACAGCAACACCTCATCTTTACAATAAAAATTTTAAAATTAGCTGGGCATGGTGGCATGTGCCTGTAGGCTTAGCTATTTGGAAGGCTGAGGTGAGAGGACTGCTTGAACTCAGGAGGTCAAGGCTGCAGTGAGCTGTGACTGCGTCACTGCACTTCAGCCTGTGCAACAGAGCAAGACCCTGTCTCCAAAAAAAAAAGGCCTAGAATTTATGTGTTACACAAGGATGGTGAAACAGATTCAGAAATAGCTGACAAAGACTTCTGCTGCTGCTGCAGTGGCAATCACCGAACAGCCTGTCCCTGACTTCACTCAGGCCCCACACCTGATCTATTCACACAGAGGCCATGCGTGCAATGCTCTACACAAATTACTTACTAGGATAAAAGGTAAACATACTTCCAAATAAAGCCTTACTCCACCACCCCACATTCATGTAGTGGCACGTCTACTGCTACCTCTAAGAGATGAAAAGAAAAAAATGTGTATGTAGTGGGGGCTGTTTCAAAGCAACCAGTGTTTAAAATGCATGCCCTTTCCCCAGGACTCCTTTTGCACAGAGAATTATAGAAAGCATTCACTACAGTCAACAAATTGGAACCTAAGAAAATTTTATTGCAGTGTGAGAAACCTGGCTACTGATTCCATGTGATATCTATATGTTGATATCCTTTTTATTAACTTATTTAGTAAATACATATACAGTCCCTCTTTGTACTAGGCATTATGTTATGGGATTAGATCACAGTGTTTGCCTTTATGTTGCTTACAGGCTATTTCTGGAAGGTTATAAGGAGATATATATGAGTGACTCTAACACAAAATGTGGCAATTTGGAATCACGATATAATAGAGACCATACAAAGATTGAAGGAAAATTGATGTTACTGATTTCCTGAGAAAAACTGCTTTCTACCTAGACATTTATTTCTAAGGGTTATGATCACATATACAAAAGGTGTTGGGGAGAGAAAATGTATGGCTTATGCTCTGTGCTCTGTGGATTTTATTTTTAACCTAAAGTAAACTCAAGTGGAAATGTTTCCTGTAGGTCTTTGTGAAAGAAACCTGAGAATCAAAGTAGATGTTATTTTCAAATATACTTCTGTAAAATACAGAAAATTGTTCTGTTGCGTAGTTCTTCTGTTGCTCCTCTTCTTTTTCTGTTATGATCTCATAAAAGAATACAGGGCTGTGAATTAAGGACCTCAGAATAAATGCCTCAGAGCAATTATGACCTCAGAGTACTTCAATAGCCTAGTAGATCATCTTTTTCATATATGAGTTACTTTAAATATACTTTGGTGGGTGGTCAATCAATCAATCAATCATCTTTCTATATGCCTGAAGTACCTGAAATAAGAAAGGTAAAGCTTCCTCAACTGTGAGGATTGGAGAATGAATGTATTTGCTCAAAAAGTCTCCTACCATAAAACATGGTCATTTAGTACTAATATAAAATGTATATAGAACCCATATTTATCTCAGACAAAAAAGATCTTTGGGTTTTTCATAGCAATTGCATGACTGTTATTTGAACCTCAAATTCTGTTACGAATGCAACTGAAAATATATGCTGGGTGCCATGATAATGGTTGATTGTTTTGGTGACTAAAAGTAACAGATACATATATAAAGCCAGAATGCAAAACCAAAATCTTCAGTTTGGTTCAGTGGAACACTTAATTCCACAATTAGATGGGGTTATCTTCTCTCTGAGTCTGTCAGTATGAACAAATTTCAAAATACTCTGACCTACCCATTAAAATAGCTGCAAACAATGGACTCACTGATGAGATCTTCTAATTTCATGAATGCATACAAAATAAAACAATATTTTGTGGCAGCTGGTTGAGAGAAGTGACCTCAGAATAAAAGTAGCTCTATGGTTCTCTGTTTATTACCACTGTCTTCTAGAAAAGGCAAAACAAAAGTATTTTTGGAATTTTCCTCTACTCTAGAAGCTGTGCTATGTACTGAGCATGCAATGGCGGAAAACTCATACCTGCTCTTAAGGAACTTAAAATCAGCCTGAGCACCTTCCTCCGTTCTCTAAAACAGGAAGTGCCGCTTAAAGTTTCCCTAAGATTAAGAAGAACATGAGCCAGAAATCAGCCAAAGTGCCAACCCTTAATGTTTACAGGTGGATCTTCCCTGGGATGCAGCAACAAAATAAAGCTACCAGCACAATCGAGGAGTCCATCCAATTCCAGTTTATTAGCTATGCCTAGGTCCTCTGCCTGCTTGTACCCAAAGGAGACATTTCTCTCTCTCTAATCCTTGGTCTTTACAGCAAGGCAGGCATGTCTGATTGTCTCTAGAGTTTATCTCTTTTCTTGAACACAACTACTCTTCTGGGCAGTTCTTTGGGCCATTGCTCTGTCCTTTTTGGATCAAGACCCTCAAACTATTCATACTTCACTAGCCTGGTTCAATTTTTCAGTCAGATGCCCTCCAGCTCCTGATTTTCTTAACTCAATCTCTCAATCTGTTGTATATGACTTAAAGTCTTGAAAAAATCCTCCTCATCCTTCTTGTTATACATATGAAATATATACATATACGGTTGATATAGATATATGATATAGACTATAAATATATCATATATATTGGTGTGTATGTGTGTGTGTGCATATATATAAAATCTTTTCTAACCTTCCCTCTTTACAATAAACTAAATTAGGCTATATAAGGATATGTATTTTCATGGTATATGAGAGGTAAATAATGATGTGCACAGCCTACGTAAATACTCTGCCTAACATTGTACATTCATTTCATTTTAAGCATGGTTTTAGAGATGAAGGAAAGACTAGAAAGGGAAATCATTTCTGGCACAAAAGACAAGAATAGGAAACTGGAATGTAGGGGATTTAAAACACATGACTTCATTTTACATGAGCTTTACAGATAGCAAAAACTCGTATAACTTTATTTTACAGTCCAAAAATGACATATTTCACCATAAAAAAGAGGCAAAAGGGAAACATTTTTGAAAATATAAAGATTACAGAAGAAACTAAATAACTCTGTGTGTGTGTGCGTGTATTTAGGAAGAAATAAGGCAGAAAGATAACAGCAGGTTATGACAGAACCAGCTGATAAAATATGCCTTGGAAGAGAAATCTGTGAATTATAAAGAAGCTTGTATTATCATAATTTCCTTTTATAATCTGACCTGCCCACCCTCTCAGAGCACATTCCATCTCTTGTGCAATCAGCAGTGGTTCCATCAAAGTCTGCTTTGTATAAATATTAACTCATCTTCAAAGAAGCATGCATGTCCTAAATTCAAATCTATTTTGCGTTTCTAGGCAGGTAATAGATTCTAACTACCTGCTTGGTTCCCCATTCCTGCCTTGATGTAACCTTCAGAGTGAGGTCACTAAAACCCTAGAGATTCAGCCTTGATCAGTTTCTTAGTCTAGGCTGGGCTCCTGGGACTTACAAGGAGGCAAAACCAACCTCACTGTGTCTCTCCTCTGGTTCAGAAGTGCTGAACAAAAATGTCCGGCTCTGACCATACAGCCTAATATAGAATTTAGGCTCACGATTTATTTTTCTCTCTGCTCCATTTCACTAAATTATCCCCAATGTTACCATTTCTCCATGTCATCTCATTGTTGTCATTCTGCCCGTGAACTCCATCCTTTTATGTGTAGGTACCTGCTACCTGCTATCTCAGCTTCCTTCCTAACGGCATGAGATACCCACCTGCCAGGTCCACACTTTTTGCCACCTGGTGAATCCCTGCCCTTTCCCAGTGCTAACTTCCACGCCTGCTCTGCAAGTTTTTCCCTACCATTTGTTCTACTTCCACAGTTCAGCCTGGTCTCTAGATTTTACCTTTTCTGCACAGGCCTTCCATATCACTGCCTGGGCATATAACCACTCCCAGAATCATCTAATCATCTAGGCTGAGCTTTGCATTGTCTTCAAAGCGTTGGTGAACAGACACTCTTATGATGAGAAACACTCCCAGATACAAAAGAACTCTTACAGATCATATATTCCAAGTCTCATAGCAATGAGGATAAACAGTCTAATATGATATACCTTGCTTTATACTTTCTGTTTAAAGGAATGCTCACGGAATACATGTTAATGAGACTTCTAATCCTATGTATATCTTCCAAGGTTTGGGGAAAAAAGGTGTTAAGCACCTGAGGAAAATAATGTGCTAAGTGCTAGGAATCACACCATCAGAACTAGAAGAGTCATCGTATGGGAGCAGGATGGTGAAATACGGAAACACAAGAGTAGAATGACTCTTCTAGTTCTGATGGTGTGATTCCTAGCATTTCTTACAGTAGTTAAGCTGGGCTTTGGATGATGCAAAAAAAAAAAAAAAAAAAAATTCAATCGGAGAGGAGAGAAGAAAACCAGGAGCAGAAATTCTGAGAGTGAAATCGTTTAGGATGACCCAAGCGTAGCATGAGGCCAGGCTGATTAGAGTGGGGCTTTGTGCTGGAGCAAGAGAAGACGCTGCTGATACTTGTTCCAATCTATGTCTCAAAGTTTTCACTGCCACAGAGAATTCAGGGGTAAGGCCTCCGGGTTAGAAAGCGGAAGAACTCATGAAAGTAAAGTTTTCTGAGCTCCATCTCAACTGTGATATTTAATTAGCCATTCAACCCGATTGACCTCATTTTTTTCCAGTAGAAATAAATACGTAAGACAAATAGCACTGCCTACACCTTGTGCTTACACTAAGAATGGTGTGCAAAATGTACAAAGAGAACTTCATTTAAAAGACCGTAACATTTTAATTTGTATTGAACAGTGTCTGTATTACATCAGTTTAATAATGTGCACCTCTATTGTAGAATTTCCAAACACCAGGTTCCATTTTGCTTAGGGAAGTAATTGTGAGTGCCCACTATGTGCCATCCTGCTAGGGGTAGCGACATATGAATCCAGTCAGATCCATCGAGGTTTTGAGTTAATTCTACTGCCATGAACTTTGTCTCCAACAAGACTGGGATAGTTTACGAATCAGTTTATAAATCCCAGACCCCCCAAGGTGTTACAGAAAATTTCAGGCCCACTGTTGTCTATTTAGTTCTTAGGGATGAATCTGTTTCTTGGATTTAAACTGAACTGAATTGCCCCACAGAAAACTTCAGCCCATTTTTCAATCCTGGGCTTTATGTATCACATCGTGACCCCCACTTCTACACTGCCACCTTTTTGTCCCCTGAAACAAGGCAGTCTTCTGTGACTAAGACTCACACTAAGATCCTAAACATGATTGCCTGAAGACTAATGAATCCTTTTCTCCTTGCCCCACATTTAGATGACTAATTAACCCATTTGCTATAAGTTCTCTAAGGGGTGATTTCTGTCAACCCAAGAAAAGCCTCTTAGGCTCCCACTTCTCCCTGGTCCCCAGGGAAGGCCCTAAATGCTTTGCAGCCACGCACATAGGAAAGATTACCCTCTTATGTATACAGATTATGATCCCAATACAGTCTCCATCCTGTTGAAAATGGAAGGGCCTAGTCTTACCTTGCATCCTTTTCCTGGTGTAAAATTTGTAACAAAGCCCTCTGTCTGTGGCCCCCTTAGCTTGCAATGGCTACATGCTTCTACACAATTCTCTCAGTTTTGTTGAGAAGGATCCTGTTTTCCATGCAGTACTGTATCCCGCTGAAATTAAACAATTAAATCTGAATCCTTAGGGCTTGCACAAAGAAACTCAAATAATCTCAGAGGCTTACAGCCCAGCAGGACAGTTACAACTCTGTAATGTATCCAGACATCGTGTTAGATACACATTAAAAATTCTAGCATCTCTCTATCAGTGACAGATTTCACACACAAAGCCAAAAGATTCAAATCAGATCCTAGAATTCAAGCTTTTCCGTGAACAGCGCTTGAAATTAAATTACTTTGACCTGAAGCCCAGGCTGATACTCAGCATTTCCTTTCTGGAGCCATAGTTCACCTTTGGAGATGTTCTAATTTCCCCTTTAGAGATGTTGTTGGCAATTCCAGTTCCTGAAGTAGGAGATTTGTTGCATTGCCAGACAGGGTCAAGCTTCCCCAGAGCAGGTGGTAAAGTATGTGTTGATTGTGGGAAAGCAGCACCAGGCAGATTTTCAAAGCTCGATCTTGTGATCTCATTAGATCATTGTGAGGCATTTTAATCATTAATAAGCAAAATTCTCAGGAAGAATTCTGATTATCGTCATATTTCCCTATCTCTGGGAATAGCATCTTTACAGCCCCATATTAAATATAGCTTCAAAGAGAACCATTGGGAATATGTTTTTTGAAAACCTCATCTATCAGTTGGTACAGTTATATGTGCTTAAACTTTTGCAAGTGTGAATTTCTGCTTTAGTTGATTTTCCAATCTGCTTTATTTGATTTGGATGGTAGAGAAAAGACAACCATTTACTTTCCAAAAAGAACAAATATTAACAGCTGCCTTGCTGGACTTTTTTGCATAAGTACAGTTTTTTTAAAGGGAAAATTTCAAGTTTGACAAAATTATTAAATTGATATATTTTCATTTACTAAATTAAATTTTACTGTCACATAGCTAAAATTTTTACTAAAGATGCTGCCCTCTGGATTTGAATAAACCATTCATCTTAAATACAACACTAACACTATCTTGTAAGCTCTGTATATTATGTTAGCCTTGAGGCATTAACCTGAGAAAGGGAATTAGTTTGATTTAGAGGGCTTAAGCCAAATCCAATTTTTGGATTTCTCTATAAACACAGAGTCACAATTGTTTTTTTGAACATTTGCTATGTTTCTACAGCTATGATTATACTACAATAAAATGACATAACAAGACAGGGAAAAATAAACCTCACATATGAAATTGATTTTGGTATTTATTATAGGTTTGTAACTACACAATCCTCTTGCCGGCTTCAAATCCTATTTCCAGTTTGATTTGACTTTGATACTGTATACCTAAAAGTGGGGCATGTAGAAAGACTGTGGAGCTATGGGCTCTGTTTCTGCACTTTTATTCACTAGAATAGATGCTTAATCTCTTTGAATCAGGGGACTGTCCCTTGGAGAATGGACATAATGATTTCCAAGGATATGACAGTGTGATATTCTATTCCCAGAAAGTTATTATGCTAGTTATAATAATACTGCCTAGAGCCCTCACTATTAATATTCAGATGTAAAGCAGATTTATTATAATGGTAAAGGTATAAGTAACACAGACCATATGTAGCAAAATGGTTAGAACTTTTCAGTGTCTTTGTCCTGGATAATTTGTTTTGAGTTGATCATGGAGATGTCGCTCTGGGTATTTTGTAGAAAACATAGTTTACCAAAAATCCAGATAAAATACCTGCACAAGAGAGTAATACAAATTACATGTAATTTATATTACTAAATTATTACTGCATTACAAATAAAGCACTATTTTAAACCTGAGCATAGAGGTATTAGAGTTCTGTTTTTCTTGCAACTTTCTGTAAGAAAGCCCCAAGACATTTTCATTATTCTGTGCACCAATTTGAACTTTTCTTTTTAACAACCCTAGGCATCAGATCCCAAAAGCAAAGGAAAATTCAAAATTCATGCAATTATACGGTATAAAAATTAGACCTCAACAAGGGGTAGATTCAGATACCACTGCCATTGTTCCTCCCGGCATCTATTTGCCAGTGTAAAAGATCCTAAGGGGATCTAGGTGGACACACTTTCTAATATTAATGACAAGTTACCAATGTGACTGTTCTTTTAAAGAGAGTTTAAATGGAATTTCATGGAATAGGAAGTTTCAGCTATAAGCAAAGAAAGCAGTAAAGAAAGAGAAAATGAGAAAATCCCACGAGAAGATTAGCCAAGGATTGTTCTAGTAGGTAGAGATATCTTTGGGGAATTCAGGACTCCAGAGCTGAATTCAGAGTATTCTGATTGTGGAATAAGATGGAGAAAGATGATTCCTTACTTTTGCCCATTCCCTGACAGTGTTATCCAGATAAGTCCAAGTGGAATATTCAAGGGGGTCTTCCATTTTGATCATACAAGGTTTCTTGACTAATACAAAGAGTGCTACCCATGTATAGGAATAAAGAAATGGAGCTCACATTTGTTAAATGGTTTTTGTCTGTCACCCTTAGACACTGTATATTGGTAATCTCATTTATTCCTCACACAGAACTTGTAAAACAATATTTACTGTATTTAATAATCGTTGAAAAACCAAGATTTAGAAAAATATATAACCATTAAGTAGCAGGATCAAAATTCTTCTGGCATAAAATTTGCATTTTTTTTCCTACTTGCCTTGCCACTTCCTGAAGTGGTTAGATTAAAATAAATCTAGTGTTTGGTGGGGCAGTGCAATTAACAAACAAGGGATCCAGGAAATGTAGCAGGTCCAGAGAATGTGTGTCCAAGGAAAATCAACTGGACCAAAGACACCTTACTTCAGTAGCACACGTTTAAATTTCTTTTTGGAAAATTGTATAAGCCTTTTTCTGTTAGAAAAACTAAAAGATTTCAGATGCCTACCTTCCTTTTCAGAGACCAAAGGTGAGCTATCTACAGGAAAGACAAGAGAAGTAAGCCATTGTCTATACCCAGGACTCAATGCGCCATCCACCTTAAGCTAAGAGAGATCTTCCCATTCTCTGGCAGCAAGACTTAAGGCCTCAGCAGGTGCAGGAAATTTACTCCTCCATTCCTATTTAGAGTATAGGAGATGAAGAAGAGCTCCTCATCATCCAAGGGCAGGAATGTCTTCATAACGTCTTCATCTCTAGCTGCACCCGGGGTCACCATGTTGGATGACTTCAGGGTAACTACTGACATTGTGGTCTCTGTGAATGGTAGCCTTAGAGCTGGGCAGTATGCAGCCTGCATAGCAAAAATTGGTTACCTGGCAGGGCTCAAGGGCTAAGACTTATACCTGTATTTGAGAACTAAGCCATTTGATCCTCTGACAAGGACAACCTCAAATATTCAATGTGCCAGGGCACAAATGAAAAACGTTATGGAGATAGGCAAATAGAAACTATCACAAAGATGCGCTTCCAATCACTGTTGGTAGGTTTTCTTGTCCTTTGCCTGGCATCACTCCTATCCTTCTGTAGTGTGATGGGTCTCCCACCAGGTTATTTAAGGGTGCATACACAGTCGGCAAAGAGCCAGAAAATTAACTTAAAGCAGCTTAGAGACAGGAGGCGGGGCAGATATCCAAACTATCCTACTGTCACCTAAAATGCGCTGTGTGTAAGTCCTAACAGACTCATTTACTTTCCAAGCTGCACTGGTATGAGTTGTCCTTTGGTGTCTCCAGGCCCCTTCCCAGTTTGGAGCATGTATTACAGTCCCGGGATTTTCTTAGAATAATTGGCATCATGAAAAGGACCTAAGAGATCCAATAACGAGTCAGGCAGGAGTGTCTGCAGGGGGAACCCTGAGGTGATCAGCACCGACCATGTAGGGTGGAGCTGCCTGGCGGCGTGACCTTTGTGGGTTGCTGTGTGAGTAAGGGAATGCTGTGAAAACACAGGCAGGGATTGAACGTGTACTATAGGAAGATAAGGGGTTAAAATACAATAAAGATCGCAAACATAGTGTTGTTGCAGCAGGCTGGCCATTTCTTTGGGTGAGGCTGGCTACTGAGAAATCATTAGAGCAGGAGAAGGAGACAGAAAAGTTAAAGGAGGAGCTGCACTTAGAAAGGAGCGGCTGGGCACAGTGGCTCACACTTATAATCCCAGCACTTTGGGAGGCCAAGGCGGGTGGATCACTTGAGGTTAGGAGTTGGAGACTAGCCTGGCCAACATGGTGAAACCCCATCTCTACTAAAAATCCAAAAAAA
>NW_016107344.1:10198901-10226542 GCF_001604975.1 Cebus imitator
GAAAAGGACATGGGACATGCAAGTGTCTATGTCAGCCCTGGTTGGGGATTTGGCAAGGAAGCTAGATAAAAGGGTAAGAGCTTCTGTGGCTTACATGTTCAAAAATGTGGGAAAGTTCAAAGGCATGCCAGGCTTTCTAGGACCCCCGCTGGTTACATATTATGGGCCATTTTTGTGCACATTTTAAAACTGATGGGCAAATTACAACAAGAAGAGTTCATCGCTCAACTGGTTAACCTGCAACTACAGAGTTAAATAGAGTCTTCTGAAGCTTTAACCTGCAACTACAGAGTTAAATAGAGTCTTCTGAAGCTTTAACCTGCAACTACAGAGTTAAATAGAGTCTTCTGAAGCTCTCTGTCTCTCTCTTCTTTTCTGCCTGCTTTTAATCTGGTGTTATTAAGCTACCAGTGTTGAGATGAAACTCACTGTTTATGATACTGCTAATTCAAAATCACTTGGAGATTTGACTTTTCTTACACAGTTCAGTCAGTTCTAGATAAAATGTAAACATTGGAAACTAACTTGAAACTAAATTTAAAAAAAAGAAGAAGAAAAAGGGCTTTTTAAAATGAGACTGCTATAGAAACTGTTTTGCCCAAAATTTTGATCCACAGCTCTGCTTGGATTACCTATTGGGGCAAGTCAAGCTTAGCCATGTTAATAGGTACCACTTTTTTCAGAAATATAATTTGGATCCAGCTCTCTTTATAAGCTGGTAAGTTTATGATGCTGTCTCATGGCTAGAGTTCCAGGGTAAAAGTTATTGGCTCTTTCTTTGTATGTGTATACACGTTTAGATGTGTTTATGTATGTTACATATATGTGTTTTGCTAATATGCTACCAAATTAGCTTATAAGTAAATGAGTAGTCATAAATTAAGTCCAAATGCTTTTCAGATTCGTGTGAATTTAGTAATCTTTAATAAATAATATGGCTTTAAAATTATGAGTAAAATACAAATGGAAATGTCTTTGAAATTGTCAGCATACAGTTTTGTCTGGATTTACTGATTAGATAAGTTTTTTATTTGCCACTACTAGATGTTTTAAGAAGGCAGGGTTTGCATAAAAGTTATACTATACACCCAGCCCAAAACAGAATCTTCTGTAATTGTTTCATAGGCAAGACCAATTTAATACTGTTGGTTCAATAAAAAAACAGCTACATTTACTTACTTATGTGAACACCTGATATTCACAGGCTATGCAAATGGGTAACAGGGAAATAACTTGGAACAATGATTAGCTTTGTCTAATGTCTCAGTTCTCATGAGTAATGCAGGTGAACTGCTATGACTAAATAAATGTAAACGATATGAATGCTTGTAGGTAAACTTTTGTAAAGTTTAAATTTTTTAAATTAGTTTAGATATTCATTGGATGCCTGGGTCATTTTTAATTAAAAAAGGTTATAATATGGGGCAGTGGTTACATGTCTGAGACTGTTAATGGAAAATAAACACCATAAAATCTATGATGTGAGGAAAATATTGGTGGACCTCACTGAGCTAGGTAAGAACAAGGACTGAGTCTAAAAAGCAAGCAAGGAAGCAAGAGGGAATGGTCCAAATAGGCGCCTGTGCTCCTGCCCTGACCCAGGCAGGCAGTAAACATGAACTACTGCCTGCCAGGGGACACTCCGAAATCACCCACACTTCCTAAGAATTCTACAAGGTACCTGCCCAGAGCCCCTGTAACAATCCTGTGTGGCCCATGAAGAAGCCAGATGGTGCCCGGAGAATGACACTAGACTCCCATGAGCTCAATGAAGTGGGGTCCCCTGTACATGCAGCTGTACCCAGTTTTGCACAACTGCTAGACCAAGTAAGCAGTCCTTACGCTGGGAAATGCCAATGCTGTGATTGACTTGACTAATGCCATTTTTGGAATTCCTTTAGCAGCAGATTCACAAAACCACTTTGCCTTCACTTAGGAGGGCCAAGAGTGAACTTTCCAGGTGGTACTGCAAGGGTACCTGCACAGCCCCGCCATCTCTGATGGCATGGTGGCATAGGACCTGGCTAGACCCTCTTTGCTGGCCTCGGTATCCCTGTTTCACCACATTGATGTTAACATGCTAAACTCAGAGTCTCTTGTAGATCTGGAGACTACCCTATACACCATCTTAGATAGCCTGAAGGACTGGGGATGGAAGGGTAACCCCAAAAAGATACAGGGGCCCAGCATAGCTGTCAAATTCCTGAGAGTTACCTGGCTGGGTAAGACATGAAACATACCTGGAGTTGTCATTGATAAGATAGCACAGCAGCCTGTTCCCCAGCCAGAAAAGCAGCTTCAGGTTTTTCTAGGTTTACTAGTTTGCTGGAAGATATTCCTTCCTCTTTTGGCAGAAACCCTCCACCCATTATACACCCTAATAAGGAAAGGTGAAAAATGGGACCAGACACAAATAGAGCAACAGCTATTGGCCGCATACAGGGCATTACAATAAACAGGGGCCATCACGTGTCTCACCGCTCTCAGAGTCACGTATGGCATGCCAAGATGAACAGACCGTGGTCAGGGCTCCCATTTCACAGGCTATGGTACTCAACCTGGGCATCAGGAAAAAAAACATAGACTGGAGGTTGCAGTTACCATACAACCCAACAGGGGCAGACCTCATTCAAAAAAAAAAAACAACAAAAAATGGCCTGTTAAAAACCCAATTATGTGTACTCTCCCAGGATGGCTCTTTAAGATCTTAGACTAAGAATCTCCCTGAAGCCTACAAACTTTAAATAAGCTTCCTCACAACCACAAATGGCATTGCTTCCCATAAATGATTGGCAAGACCTATAAACAGGCCCCACAAACTCTCAAGGTTACATCTGAGACACTGAGCCATCCTCTTGAAGCAGATGGCCAGACCATGCTCCTGAAAGCACCAGTGGGTCTCCCAAGCAACAAAGGCTATGTGGACCTGAGGTTGGGCTGGAAAGTGCCTCCACACTGGATTGGTTTTATGGCACTGGAGTGCACCATGAAGACGGGATATGGTCCCAGCTGTGCTCCTCGATGGAGGTCCAAAGCCTTATTATACCAACAGGTATCAAGCAATACCTGCTGGAGCCACCATAGTGTGGGTACATGACAGGGCCAGAAATTACCAATTGGCTACTATGCCCACTTCCAGGGAGGAAAGCCATGTGGTACTGTAAGTAAGACGTGAAGCCCATAGCAGCCTCCCTAATAGGACCAATGGGAGAAAACACAGGGGTAATAATGTTACAAAAAATGGACACACTGGTGAGGGTCCCTGCTATATACCTGTGTTTCTGCCCATAGGCTGTTATTTCTGCTATCCATGGCAGCTGCTAATGTCTTCCTAGATGGGGCTGTGACTATACCTGTGGTCAGCAACCAGTCCGACTGCTGGGTATATGGACACCTACCCCTGTCAAATGGTAATAATATGTTTTGGAATGTTCTGCTTTTCTCCTGACAAAACCAGAGTGACAGTCTAATAGCACCAGTAAGGCAACCCAGGCTCCACCCACAGGCCCGATCACCAATGCTGTGAAGACACAACATGTGCCCTTATTGCCACTACCTGTCGTACCTATTGGAAGATCTCTTGAACACAGGAGTTCAAGACCAGCCTGGATAACATAATGAGATCTCATCTCTATAAATATACAATAAAGTAAAACATTAGCTGGGTAGAGTGATGTGAACCTCTAGTCCCAGCTGCTCAGGAGGCTGAGTTGGGAGGATCACTTCAGCCCTGGAGTTCAAGGCTGCAGTGAGCTATGTTCATGCCACTGTACTTCAGCCTGGGTCACAGAGCGAGAGGCTCTGCCTCTAAAAAGAAAAAGAAGAAGAAACAGAACAAAAAAGAAAGTAATGTCACAGGTACATCATTTGTCAATTCAGAATCATAATGCAACCTAATTAAGTTTCTTTTGACTCATTCTCAAATTGGGTATCTCATCGACTCACTGGACTTAGTTTTGCTAATAGGCATCATAATTGCAGTTTGCTTCTGCTCTTCCTACTACTGTGTATACTGTACCTGTGGTCTAATGCACAAGCCATGGCTATACGTTATAGGCCTATATAGTTCTTCCTCTCTGATCCCGCTTAGACTCTTATGCTAGATTGGTAGGAAGAATGTAAGACCTGGGAGACAGGATAGATTGATAGATTGTAGTGTGGTAGGTTCCCCACCAGGTTACTTAAGTGTGCATGTTTGCTGCTTGAACCCTGAAGGCTTGGCAGTGGGCCACGGCCATGGTGCCCCGCTGAGGAGCAGGTATCCCTGAGAATCCAAACATCCTGAGGCATAAATGGGAGCATATCAAGGAAAACAGTCTTGTTGCTCTCATACACACAGTAGGCAAAGAGCCAGAAAATTAAAGCAGCTTAGAGATAGGAGACAGAGCAGATCTCTGGAGTTGTCCTGCTGCCACCCTGCCTATACGCCCTAATAAACTCATCTACCTACCAAGCTAGGCTTGTCCAAGCCATTCTTTCCTCTCTTGGTTTCTTCCCAGTTTGGGCAGGGTGTGGGATGTTACAGTACCAGGTTTTTCTCATAATACCTTCAAAAGGAGCTACTCAATCTTTATCACTCTTCTAAGAATCCACATGTTACCACAAGGTTGATTTTGTCTTCTCAACAAAGAGCAAGTATGAGCTCTTACAGCTTCCAAGTCTCCCATTTTTGGTCATCTACAAAGACCTTCAAAGCTGAGGAGGTCTCATTTCCAAAGCTAAATCTTGCACCTGTCTCTTAACCCAATTTCACTTCCCCCACGCTCAGAACTCATTTATTCATATGCTATTTCTTCCCTCGTCTAGACCCTGATCAATTTCCATTATAAATATGCCATGGCCTCCAACGTAAACTCTCAACTGCCAGATTTTCTCTTTTTCTGTTTATAATCCTGCCCTGCATTCTAATTATCTTTCTAAAGTCATGGTTTAAATCTTCCTATCAACTCTTCAAAGCCTAGTGTTTGATTGAAGACCCTTTACAAATTCTTAACATCATTTTAGCCTTTCCTCCCGTCATGTTTCATTATCCTCTTGACACTATGGCCATACCCTTGCACAGAGGCATGAAACAGTAGAACATGGGCAGAAGTTCCATAGTTTGTCTTGAGGGTAGGCACTGTGTAAGATTTCTTTCAAATTCCTAGTGCTATTACAACCTTGAGTAGATTATAGACAATCAAGAAATAGTAATTAAATTAGTTTTATACCATTCTCCAAACCTATCTCCCTACTGCCAGTTTTCTTTCTCTCTCTGACATCAGAGACTTATTTCTAAGAATATTCCTGTCACTTCCTGTTTGCAGACCTTCCATGGAGCTTCATCACATATGGAATAACGAGGAACATTTCCAACCTGGTAGCCAAGGTGGCCATGATTTTTTCTTTTTCTATGTATCCATTCCTTTACTTGCATTTAATCATCCCTGTCCTTCCTGATAGCACACATTATGAATTATACTTTAATAGCTTCCTGAGCACTTTAAAGTTTTAATATCTGCCTTTATCTAAACTATGATCCCATCTCAGATTGCCATTTTCATCCATGTCTACCTGTTGTAGTCCTAACCCTTCTGAAAGGCCCAGTTCTAATCCCACTTCATCTAAAAAGCTGACTGAGATTTCCCTTTGCAGAACTAAACTCCCTCAATCCACGTTGACTGTCACAGCCTTTTATCTGTACCTTTTTTACTGTAATGAGCAATTTGTATTGACATAGAATTAATTTATGCCTGTGTCTCACACTAAAATGTAAATTACTTGTTTGCATAAACCATGTTATTTATATATACCTCAAAGCACCTAATACAGCACTGTGAGCATAATAATTTCCTAACAAATATTTGTTAGTTTGAATTAAAGAGAAATATTAAATTTAATATCAAAGCAGGTTGTTGGTGAAAAGAAAATAATGTATGTTTTATTACCTTAATAAATTGGTGAAATTCTCCAAGGAATGAGGTTAATGATATAGCACAAAATAAAAACAGGTAACCTTGTGCTCATTCATAAAAATCAAGTCACAAAATTTTGAATTTGAGGCCAGGCATGGTGGCTTATGCTCGTAATCCCAGTGCTTTGGGAGGCCAAGGTATGAGGATCACTTGAATGCAGGAGTTCAAGATCAGCCTGGGCAACAGAGTTAGATTCCACGACTAAAAAAAAATTTAAAAATTATCCAGGCATGGAGGAACAATACTTGCAGTCCCAACAGCTTGGGAGGCTGAGTTGGGAGGATCACTTCAGCCCAGGAGTTTAAGGCTGCAGTGAGCCACCATCATGCTGTGCCACTGTACTCCAGCCTGTGTGACAGAGCGAGACCCTGTCTCTTAAAAACAACAAGAGGCCGGACGCGGTGGCTCATGCCTGTAGTCCCAGCACTTTGGGAGGCCGAGGCAGGCAGATCACAAGGTCAAGAGATTGAGACCATCCTAGCCAACATGGTGAAACCCTGTCTCTACTAAAAATACAAAAACTAGCTGGGCGTGGTGGCCTGTGCCTGTAGTCCGAGCTACTTGGGAGGCTGAGGCAGAAGAATTGCTTGATCCCAGGAGGTGGAGGTTGCAGTGAGCCGAGATCTCGCCACTGCACTCCAGCCTGATGCCTGGTGGCAGAGCAAGACTCTGTCTCAAAAAACAACAACAACAACAACAATTGAATCTGCTTAAATTTGAATGATTCAAGGGGCCTTTTATTTCATTAGTATGAATAATAGCATCAGAAATCATTACTTATTTGCAACATCATTCTCATCACTTTCATTGGTTCATGATCACGACCCAGTGTATTCTGTCACCCACATTAGAAAATGGGTTGACATGACCTCCTCAAACACAAATTTTATACAGTACAAAGGAAAGAGCAGTGTTTAACGAGTGTGCATGTTCATTTTTAGAATGTTCTCTCTCATTCACTCATTCAGTTGTTCATTCAAAAATAGCACCATTAAGGATAAATAAAAATATTCTTGCATTATTCTGTCCATTTTCATGTCAGCTACAAATCATTCTTTCAATTTTGCTATGGTATATAAGACTCTGCCATATCAGTTAGGAAAGAAATTCTTCTCCTCTTTGAAGAAGCTATCTGCCATGCTGTGAGTGAACTACGTGGCTAAGACCTGATGGTAGCCTCCAGGTGCTGGGGATGTTCCTCTGCTAACAACCAATAAGAAAGCACGGAACTCAGACCTACCACGGCAAGGAGGCAACTTCTGCCAAAAACACATAAGTGCTTAGAAGAGGACCCTGAGCTCCAAAGGAGGCACGGTCTGGCCGGCACCTTCATTTCAGCCTGGGGAGGCCCTGAGCAAGAACTAACTACACTGTGCCTGTTTGGCTTACAGAAACAATGCAGTAACAAATGTATGCTGTTTCCAGCAGCCAGTTTATGATGATCAGTTACACAGCATAGAAAACTAATAAAGGGGGCCAGGAAACCAATACTTCCCAGTTTGGTCAGGCAACTATGATGAGTTAGGTAGCACGTTAGACACTGAACACATAGCATCTCATTTAATCATCACAATAACTCTCTGAAGTAGATTTGAGTGTCCCCAATATGTGGAGTAGGTAAATAAATATTTCTCATTTTATAAATCAGAAAACAGATGAGAAAGGCCAAATGATGCAAAAGTAACACATAGGAAGCAATTAGGCTGAATAAAATATATTTTCTGTATGTCAAATCCAATGTTATTTCTGATGTACTATAGTCACATGAAAATGTAACAAATTAGCAATGCAAAGTAGCACCAGATGAATCGACCAACTAGCATTAAAGGAAGTAGCAGGAAGACAAGTGAGGCACTACAATGGGTTGGGATGTCTGGAAAATCTGATGGAAGAAGTGCGGTTTCAAATGAGCATAAAAGCTGGATAAAATTTTCCAAAGGGAAAGACAGGATGAGTACAGCAGTTCAGACAGGAGAAATGGCAGGTGCTGAGCGCTAGTGTACAATGCAAACCTGTTTAGAGAATAGCATTAGCAATGGCAAGCATTGCGAGATGGGCAAGAAAACTTAGATTAGTCCAAGTATATGGCATTGTCATCAAAGTATTGTGGCCCTTGAAATTCTTTGAGGGGGTACAGGGTGAAAATAACCCTTTCATACACTGTAATATGATAAGGTGAGAGATTATCATAGTAGCTAATACCTTACGTTTACTTGTTGGGAATGGATAAAATATATGTTTTTATTCAGCTATACAGTTGGTGAAATGTGTGGGTCCTAAGTGGCTGATATCAGCTGAAACCAAGTATTAAGAAAAGAGGTAGAAAATATTTTGCATAATGCAAGTGGGGAAGTTTTTGCTTGGCTCAATGAAGAAAGAGGAGAAAAGAAAAACATGAAAAGGCATGAAGGAGAACCAAGGGCTATGGCTTGAATGTTTGTCATCTCCAAAAGTCATGTAGAAATTTGGTTGCTGTGTGGCACTGTTAAGCGGTGAGATTGGCCAGGTGCGGTGGCTTATGCCTGTAATCCCAGCACTTCGGGAGGCCAAGACTGGTGAATCATGTGTGGGCAGGAGTTTGAGACCAGCCTGGCCAATATGGTGTAACCCCGTCTCTACTAAATATATGAAAAAATAAAATTAGCTGGGCATGGTGGCAGGCGCCTGTAATCCCAGCTACCTGGTAGGCTGAGGCAGAAGAATTGCTTAAACCTCGGAGGTGGTGGTTGCAGTGAGCCGGGATTGCACCTTTGCCCTCCAGCCTGGGTGACAGACCAAGACTGTCTCAAAAAAAAAAAAAAAAAAAAAAAAAGAGGAGCTCTTTGGGGGATGACAGGGCCATGAGGACTCCACTTTCATGGGTGCTTTAATGTCATTATAAAAGCAAAAGTTTGCCCCCTCTTGCTCTCTTTGCCCTTCTACACTGCAGAAGGCAGAAGACACAGGGTTCCTTCCCTCCGGAGGATGTAGCAGGAAGTTCCTCACCAGATGTTGGTACCTTGATCTTGGACTTTCTAGCCTCCAGAACTGTGAGAAAATTGATTTCTGTTTTGCTTTTGTTGTTGTTGTTGTTGTAAATTATCTAGCCTCAGGTATTCCATTATAGCAGCACAAATAGACTAAGACAACAGAAACCAGCAGGATGAATGAAGAAACTAACAGTTCAAGTGACTGAAATGAATCCCCACCTTTAACACCTCATCATACCCAAAGCCCATTGAGATGACAAGAATACAAAGAGGAACATACTTGCAGACTGAGATGTTAGTGTATTTTTCAATTACAGAAAGTGGAGTGGTTGTGGAAAGTGCAGATTAATAGTGTAGAGCATATAACCCCTCAGTCTGGCACACAGGTGAAGGCCAAAGAAACTGAAAGGTGGGGCCAGGCACGGTGGCTCATGCCTGTAATCCCAGCACTTTGGGAGGCTGAGGCAGGAGGATGACGAGGTTAGGAATTGGAGACTATCCTAGCTAACATGGTGAAACCCCATCTCTACTAAAAATACAAAAAATTAGCAGGGTGTGGTGGCACGCACCTGTAATCCCAGCTGCTTGGGAGGCTGAGGCAGGAGAATCTCTTGAACCCAGAGGCAGAGGCTGCAATGAGCTGAGATCGCACCACTGCACTCCAGCCTGGGCAACAGAGCAAGACTCTATCTCGAAAGAAAGAAAAGAAAAGAAAAGAAAAAAAAGAAAAGAAAAGAGAAAAGAAAGAAACTGAAAGGTGTTCTGCACAGGATGGAGAGGCTCCATGTCAAGAGCTGGCAGTATGAAACGCACGAGGGTTAAGACAGAAATCAGGGTTACGTGAGCTCCCTCCCCTCCAGAAACAAATCATTAGGAAAATCTCGAGGCAATTAAAAACTTTCTCAAGTGTGGATAGAATTAGGGTTCAGCCATCAACCTCAAGTGAGGGCTATAGTTGCCCTGTCCTATCCACTCATCATTTTCATTCAGAAATGTGGCATATGATCGCAGGAAGCTCATATGAGCTACATAATTGATCAATGGAATCTTTTATTTGTTTTTACAGATAGAAAACCAAACATCACCAGATATTAGAGAAAAATTAAGTCTTAAAATGAACAAAGGACTAAAAGAACAATTTACTCTAGAAATAACTAGAAGATAAGAGATTTTAATAAACACTTGTGACAAATTTAGTGAGATCCAAGAATATGTTAGATCTTAAAACAAAATAGGTTGCTGCAGAAAAAGTTTTCAGGAAAATAAGTGTTTTTAGAAATTAAGAAACAAACATCGGACCTCTGTTCCTGCTTAGAATATTGAAAGCTACTAGAAAGTATCGGTCTCACCCTAACAACAAGAACTAAATCTGTTTTTTTTTCATGGTCTATGAGAGAGCTGAGATCACAAGGCAATTTTTGAACTGAAATTCCCAGTGTCAAGCCTTTGTAAGGAGAGATGGACACACAAACTCTTCCTTTTGCCCAGAACAGAGACACAAAGAGTTGGCCGCCATAGAAGCAGGTGAGAAAAAAACAATCACAATGTCAACAAGCTCTTTGAGGCAGAAGCCCTCTGGCAGTGGGGAGGATCAGGAAACCCACTCCTGCTGACTGTGCTCTGTTGTAAGAGGGGAGATTGTAGCTACTGGGGAGGGGCAGGAATGCTAAAGGAACACAGCCCTGAGGATCAGCCAGCTCCTAGAACCTGCCTAAGGCAGAGGCTTGAGCAAGAAATTGAGAATGCCTCCTACCAAGCGCTGGCAGCCTGTAGGAAGCAGGAATGCAGAGAGAGATCCTTTCTGTAGCACAGGTTAGTAAACCCGCAGAAAGCTGCCACTGGAGAGGGAACACTGAGAAACCTCTGGCAAGTCAGGCCTGACACTAAGCATAGGGTAGCAGCAGAAGGAATTTGAAATCTGTGGTACCCTGTAGGTTTCTTCAAAATGCAGAGCAAAAATGCAAAAGACAACACACAAGAATAAAGTTAAGAGATAATGGAGAATCAGTTTGCAAGTTCCAATCTCTATCAAATAAGAGTTCGCGAAAAAAGTGGATGGAGGTGCAATTAAAGGAATAATAGAAGATGATTTCTCAGAGCAGAAGAAAGTCACAGAACTTTATAGACAGGACCCTTTCAATGCCAGAAAGGAAAGTAAACAAAGAACCCAACCTACACAGAACTTTGTAAAATATTAGAATACTAAGGAAAAAGGAAAGATCCTAAAAATTTCCAGGGAAAAAATGAGCCCACCCTCAAAGGAACAAGAATCAAATGGGCTTTGGAATTTAATCAGCAATATTGAATGTCAGAGAACAGTGAAGCAAGATGTTAGCATGTTGAAAATTAGTCTGAACTACTAATTCTTGTCAATCAAACCAATCAAGTGTGACTTGAAAAAAAACCAAGGAGACAGTCTCAAATACTGCAGACATGAGTTTCTGGCTTGCCAGATTTTCGCTATAAATGAGTGCCGTGTACAGTAGCAGGGTGCTGCCAAATCAGGAATCACATAGCTCTAGTTCTGTCCATGGGAAGGCTTTGCTTCGTCAATTTTCCTCCATGGCCACCTCTGTGGTGGGAATGGGGTCTGTGCTCCTCATAGGACTCTCAGCTTTGAAAATCCACTTCCTCCTCACGAAAGTTTAGGGACCTTAGTATTCTTTTAGATAAGAGTTTCTCATCCTGGACTGCATATTTTTGGACTGCATAATTCTTTGCTATGTGTGGCTGTCCTACACATCGTAGGATATTTAGCAGCATCCCTGACCTCTTCCCCTCAGAAGCCAGTAGCATTTCCCTAGTCATAATTATCAAATGTCTCCTGGAAGGCAAAATCATCCCTGGTTTAGAACCACTGTTTTAGGGGATTAATAGCTTTTACCATGGGGTTAGTGATTTAGCAATACAATTTCTTGCAAAAATATGTAAACCATTGATCTATTTGTTATCAATCATATTTGGACACCAGTAACCACATCCAAAGATTATTCCGAGACATAATTTCCAAGCTTGATTTCTTGACTACTTTGATGCCATCAAGCTTGAATGGGAAGGTAACACCTGCCTCCTTACAAGCTACAGTGGATCGAACACTCTTCTACTTGTATTTCTTAGCATTTTTATTGTAGAAAATAATTGACCTTTCCATTTCTATGTGACATCCAATTTTTGGATTATATTTTGTTTCATTTCTGCTTGTAAACCAGCCAATTCTTACCTAAACTCATCTCATTTTTATAATACCTTAGCCAACAATGGCCAGCCACTTCCTGGGAAGTTTGGGCTCAGCTAGCATAGGGTCTCCTCGAAGTGGTCATAAATAAAAGTTTACCATAGGAGTTACCACTGCGTAGCAGGTCTTCATAGGGGTCCAGCCTTTGATATAATTTCTTTCAGTCTTCCACCCAACAGCTTTGGCATTTTTAGGTTTTGCATTTCTCCAACAGCCTACTTCAAGATATCAGTTTCCACATTAGTCAGGACAGGCTAAATGCTCTAACAAATAGTCTGCAAATCCTGGTGGCCTGTCACAATATATGTTTGTTTCTTGCTCCCATCATATGACTATGTGGGTTGGTGTATATGGGATGTATGTTCCACTCTGTTATTCAGGGACCAGGATTCTTCCATCCTGGGCTCTCCCCTGGGGACGTTCTTCAGTTGGTAGGCAGAGAAAGAGAAAGACGATTACACATAGGAGAGGTCTATACACACAGCATGCAGGTTTGCATATTGCTTTCGTCAGTTGTATTTGCAAAAGATGCCCTTCTAACCGCAAGGAGGCTGGAGACATCTTCCTTATGTGCTAAAGAAGATGAGAATGTGAGTATTGGCCAGCACTAGAAGTTTCTAACACTAAGTCTAAAGTAGGATAGGAATTCAGAGGGTTCCACAAAGAATACATTTTAAGGGTTAAGTGGATTTCAACTCAACAAATTGATGGGAATCTGTAAGTTTTACTAATGTAGTTCTAAAAGCATACATACATTTTTTTCTCAGCAAGACAAAATAATGTAATAATAACACATAAACAAAATCACCTAGGGAAAAAACAGCATAATAATAAAACTCAGAACCCAAGGAGGAGAAAAAAACTGTACAAATTGGTTCTTTTCAAGAATAAAACAAATGATAATCTGCATGATTTTGAGGAGTTGATGGGGCAAACAAAAAAGAAAAACTTCAATTTGACACATGCAACATGGTCTTCATGTAGACCAAGCTGTAAAATTGGACCAAGCTGCAAGTTACATCTCCCTTCTTCTTAGGTCCTAAATCTCACCAGTCAGTGAATAATACTTACATAATAATGATATAACAAACAGAAGTAATCATGTTTTAAAATATTTAGACTTGATTTATAGAAATATACAGAAGATTCCATTGTAGTTATAGAATATAATCTAAAGGTTTTTATATTTTCACAATGTAAAACAACATTCTATATCTGAATATGGAAAACCTCATGAACATAGGTACAGCAGTATTCAAAAATAATGAATATCCTAGTATTTGGACACGGGAGAAATTACTATAGTTCAGACTAAAAGAGAGAAACAGGGTCACTGGTACCTGCTCTAAACATTGTCACTCTCAATTGTTATACTGCTATGAATATTATTATGTCTAGAAAACGTCCCAAAATACGTTTTCCTTCGAATCCATTTTCCTGGTTTATCAATAATTATCTGCTATTACTTGAATTTAGTAAATCCAGGACTACTGTGAAAAGTAAGCAATTTTTCCACCAATTACAGCTTTGTGTGAAAATGGAGCTAGTGACTGGGAGACAGTAATAGCATTGGATAAGAACTGCCTTTCTGAAAGCTTCACTCTGTAGGGCTCCTTCTGTAGTTCAGATAATGTATCTTAGTTATTTGGGATCTGAGGCTTATCAAAAGAGACAAAATTAATCATGCTGAGTTGTGCGACATGTTTTGGAGAATGGACATGACTCCTCTAAAATGAAAAAGGCAAAATAATTTTCTATGGGCTTTTGAATCCTAAGGTTACCCTCCTGTTCCCCCTATCATCCATCTCCAGATTAAAGCTTGGAACAATCACTAGATTTTAAAGTGAGAGGGGAGGAGGGGGAGGCTGTCTGCACCTGGAAACCATTTTCTTGATTTGTGCTGGCTAGAGTCCTGGAGATGGAACAGCAAGAATGTCTCTCTGGGATTTCTTTGAAATCTGGGCAGGATGATTTGTCTGAAGGGAGGAATTGGGGGATGAAGGGTGGGGAAAAATTCATTCCTGGTTGCCACATTGTTGTTCTGCAGTGAAGGAGCTTGGCCTGACTTGGGTTGGAGTTGAAAGAAAATCAACAAGGCAGCTTCAAGTATGCAGGAATGTGCTGCCCTGAACTTGCCAATTTTTTAAACATAACTGAGTATTGTCTCCACTGTAGGGGGCTGCCAACATCAAGCTCACAAGGTTCCATACTGAAGATGTTTCCAATAGCTGTGCAAATTACAATGTGTTTTTATCTGCTTTAGCATATTCAAAGGATGACAAATAATTATCTCTTTGCTTACATTACCTGGAAATGCACAGTCATAAATTTGCTTTGGAAGCTCTCTTTGTTGTGTCATCAAGTATTTACATACTTGAAAGTTGTTTTAATTCCTCCTATTTGTACAGTAAGCTCCAAAATGTAAAATATACTTTGCCCAAAAAGAAGGGCAAAAAAAAAAATGCAACAGGATGAAACCAGTATTCTTAATTTACATGAATGTTTCTCATACACACTCTTTTATGTAATGTTCAGCATTAAGGAGCTTCATCTGTGCCACTATCCTCATGCAGTGCAAAGCGATACAGCTAACTTTTGAAGACACTGACTACAGGAAGAGTAACAACAGCTGACAAGTGTCTACTATGTGCCAGGAACTTTATACGCATTACTTCTAATCTTCATAACACTGCTTAGGACAGTGACTACTCTCTGTGATTTAACGATGAGCAAAGTGATGGAGGACAAGCCAAATGACTTCCTTCCCCCAGGCCATGAAGGTAGTAAATGTTTGCTCCTAAATTTGTCCTGTGGGCATTGAGACATCAGAGTTTATGCTCTTCAGACACATCTGTTTATTACGCCAGATTCTACAAACCTATCTTCTTTGATTCTCTGGTATGACTTATTGTCACTATTGTCATACCATACAGGTCATATGGCCTGATATTTGAATCCAGAAGACCTGGTTTTGAATTTTGTTTTTTGTGGGTTTTCTTAAGACAGGGTCTCACTCTTTCGCTCAGGCTGGGGTGCAACAGCAGGATCACAGCTCACTGCAGCCTTGATCTCCGGGCTCAGGTGATCCTCCCACGTTGGCCTCCAGAGTATCTGGGACTACAGACATGCAGCACCGCACCGGCTAACCTTTGTGTTTTTTGTAGAGATGGGGTTTTGCCATGTGGCACGGGCTGTTCTGAACTCCTGGGCTCAAGGGATCTGCCCACCTCGGCCTCCAAAGTGCTGGATTATAGGCATGAGTCACTGTGCCCGAGCAGTTTTGAATTTTGACTGCAACACTTATGAATCTGTAAACTTGGACAAGACTCTTAATTTACAGCATATCAAATTTTTAAAAATGGATATAATAAACCTGCCTATGCTATAGGGCCATTGTTTACATTACAATACAGTAAGAAATTTCAATTACTCATGTTAATTAGTACTTCTATATACTTAGAATGGAAAATTATACCCAAAGAAGTATAACAAAATAAATATGTCAAGTGTTTTTTTTGGATTATCTCTTCCCTATGCATATACATATCTGTTCCCTATACATATGCCAATATGCATAAGTCTCTACATACTTTTATTCTATTTTCTCTCAAATGTAATTCAGTGTTTACTAATCAGCAAAACTCAACTTTTATCACCCGAGAGACTTTTAACAGAAAGGACTTTTGCAGAAATGAGGGTTTCACTCTACTATACCCAGGCTGGTCTTGAACTGCTGGGCTCAAGAAATCCTTCCACCACGGCCTCCCAAAATGCTGGAATTACAACCAGCCAACTTGTTATCGAGAGACTTTTATCTCCATAACAGGGCAACTTTGCTCACAGTACATTTTCTCACCCAACCCCATCATAATTTGCCTTCACTCCCCTAGAGGCCCAAACCTCTATTCCTTTCTGTAGCTTGGGATGGTATATAAGCCTCTGTCATCTGGCTGTTTCCTTGGGTCTCGTATTTCTGTGGAACTCTCATGCATAGACACTTACATTTTTTTTCTTCCTGTAAATCTGTCTCATGTCAATTTAATTTGTGGACTAGCCAAAGAACCTAGAAGGTTGAAAGGAAGCTAATTTTCCTCCCTTACACATTTATTCATTCAAATATTTACTGAGCACCCAATATGTACTAAATGTAATGCTAGCCACTGGGGATATAAGTACAGAAGAAGCAGCTTCTGTCCACAATAAGATCATCGTCTGGTAGGAAAAAAAAAAAAAGGAAACCAGCTGTTTCTGTCACAGGGTCATATATACTGTGACGGGGTCTGAACAGTGCACTGCCTTAGTGCTAAACAGTCTGGCTGACATTGAAAAGCTGATACTCAGAATGAGATTTGATGGATGAATGGAAGTAAATCAGGCAGAAGAAGGTGAAGGAGAGGCAGAGGGCATCACAGAGAGAGTAGCGTGTGCAAAGGTACATGCCATTAAAATGCAGTACACTCTCCATAAACTGCAAGTTGTTCAGGCTGGTGTGAGTGCAGGGTGCACTGGCAAGTGATGGCAAGTCCGAAGAGGTAAGCCTACGCGCCGAGGGACTGAAATTGTCACATATGAATTCAGATGGTGGCTAAAGCCCACAGACGATACTATTATATTCAAGAGAGTACAGGAGAGGAAGGGTAAATTTGGAGAGCACTGAGTATTCTAATTAAGGAGCCACTGTCATTTGGTGAGCATCAGATGGAGAACAGCTACATATCAGGAACCTTACATAACAAGACCTGCAGGGTTTAGTAGAACAGAAATAAGTAAACAGTAAAAACTATTGGACATAGTGGGTTACATACATGTTGATTTAAAGTGTGAGAGCAAATTTTTCTTTTTTTTTTTTTCTTTTTTTTTTTGAGACAGAGTCTCATCCTGTTGCCAGGCGCTAGGCAGGAGTGCAGTGGCACAATCTCGGCTCACTGCAACCTCCGACTCCCGGTTTCAAGCAATTCTCCTGCCTCAGCCTCCCAAGTAGCTGGGACTACAGGCGCATGCCACGGCGCCCAGCTAATTTTTGTATTTTTAGTAGAGACGGGGTTTCACCATGTTGGCCAGGATGGTCTCGATCTCTTGACCTCGTGATCCGCCCGCCTCGGCCTCCCAAAGTGCTGGGATTACAGGCTTGAGCCACCGCGCCCGGCCTAATTTTTTTTATGATTATTAAACACATTAGTAATTACAAANGGTTTCACCATGTTGGCCAGGATGGTCTCGATCTCTTGACCTCGTGATCCGCCCGCCTCAGCCTCCCAAAGTGCTGGGATTACAGGCTTGAGCCATCGCGCCCGGCCATGAGAGCAAATTTTTCTTACCGAATGGATGACATTGAAGATTAGGCTACCTAGCAGGAAGGAGTTTTGCTAAAATCTTATGCAATTTTTATGAGATAAGCTTTTCTGAGTTGACTGATATTGCCTTGGCTTCCCTAAAATATGAAATAAATACTACAGAACATGAGCAAAAGAGAAGAGGAACAAGAAATTGCCTTTCTCAAAATATTTACACTCTGTTGCACCTATCTAGTTGAAACCTGTCATTGCTAAAAGCTTGGGTATATAGAACAACTTCCTGAAAGTACGGGAAGACTTGCTTTTTCCAGAATAAACGTTCACTGGGAAAATCTGTCCTGTAGGAGTATTGCAATGAAATCATTCTTCTGGAACTTTCCAGGATTCACATGTATCTTTAAGTCTGTTGGGTTTCTGCCCACTAGGAGACTTTAGTGTGGGGAATGAGTGACATCTGGACAAGAATAAACCTGAAGGAGACACTCTAGCCCTGTTCAATATTAACATTATAGTCTGTGGTCTACAAGCAAAGTAGAGGGATATGTCTCATTTAGATGGTCTCTTAATCTAGACCCTATGGACCCCTGATAACATGTGAAACTGTAGTGAGGATGCAGTTACTAAAAGTACAAATGAGAACTGTTTCCATAAACATCATCTTAAGGATTTGGGAACACAGGTGGCACTGATGTGACACTTAAAAGCCAAGCAAGCTGACATTTAGAATGCCTACCAAATGCCCTGCACTGTTCCAAGCATATTTTAAATTATTAAATATTCACAGTCTACAAGATAGATATTTTTATTCACATTTTAAGTAATTTACAATATAGAGAGGTTAAGAAATGTGTCCAGGCTCACACGGCAAGTTAGTAGGAAAACTGAGATGTGCACCTAGTGACTCTGCCTCCAAAGTTTATGCTGTTAACCCATAATGCAAATGAAGGTGATGGGGAGAGGGGCTCTTGTTGAATGAGACACCCTTCAAGCATCCAAGGACGTTGTCACCATTAATAGCATTGGCAGTTTTGTACTACATGCAGGCTTTGGGGCAAGGAAGGACTTGATGCTGAAGGGCCTGAGAGCACATGACCTGACAGCCATCGACCTGGGCAAGAAACAGCGACACTGGAGTGGGAGGTTGGGGGAAACCGGGGGAGTCAGATAAATTGTGACAAACAAAAACAATGGGAGCTGGAAAAGGAGGGAAGGAAAAGCAGGCATATTGTGTAGTCATTGAGAATAGCATTCATGAGCCCACATGAGGCTTCCTTCACCCCAGGACACCCCTTGAGATATGGGGGAGATTGAAGGGGAGACGGCAGTCTTCCCATGGAGGAGAGACAAGAGCCAGGGGAGTGCTGTTCATGAAAGTGATGTGATCAGTTTTTTTTCTTTTTTTTTTTTTCTTTTTTTTTTGGTGTGGCGTGAGAAACATAGGATGCCTTTGTAATTATTAACTGCAATTTTTAGTAGAAAAAGTCCCAAAAAGTCCCAAATGCTTTCCTGTAGCTAATTTCAATTGCAAAACAATGATAAGCAATATAGTGGAGTTGTGAGACAATTCAACATAGTCTTGCCAGTAGAACAGTTCTCACAAGTCCCAAACTTCTCTATATACATTTCTTCATTGATAAATGAGAAGGCAGCAGTTACTCTCTACCTTATAGAGATTAATGTTAAGACAAGAGCCACAAGAAGAGCAGAACAATAACATCCCAGATAACTTAGCCCTATATATGAACATTTATTGTTAACCATGGATATTGCATATCTTCCTTTAACCTTATTTGGCAGCCCAGGTGCAGTGGCTCATGCCTTTAATTCCAACAGTTTGGAAGGCTGAGGTGAGAGGATTGCTTCAGGCCAGGAGTTTGAGACTAGCCTGAGCACCACAGTGAGACCTCATCTCTACAAATAATAAAAATAATTAGCCAGGCATGGTGGTGCACTCCTGCGGTCCCAGCTGCCCAGGAGGCTGAGTGGGGAGGATCACTTTAACTCAGGAGTTTGAGGCTTCAGCGAGCCATGATTGCATCACCGCACTCCAGCCTGGGTGACAGAATGAGATCCTGTCTCAAAAAAAAAAAAAAAAAAAAAAAAGACATTATTTTGCAATTCTAGTGTGACTAAGAAGGCCATATGCCAAACTAACATTTCCACCATAAGTGGCAATTTAAATGTTGTATATAAATTGAGGTAGATGATCCCATTTCAAATAGACGTATTGGTGCATGATGCTATAGAACTAGCCTAATAAAGCAAACCAAGCCTGGCAAATAGTCCCAGAAATAATAGGAGAATTTTAAAATAAAACCCTAATTTTAAAAAATGAAAATAATTTGAAACTCATCCTAAATATTTTTTAGAAAACACTATTATAGAAAATGCGAAGATGACATATGCTATCTGTGAAATCATAAATTTACAAAGCCATTTTCCTAAGAGAAAAAAAATCGATAACTGGAAAAGTCTTTAAGAATTCTCTTCATTCAGGCTTCTAAGTCAGTTGCACTATAAAATCCTTCTTAACCATGCTTCTGGTGTCAGAGATTTAACGTCTTGTACTAGTCAGGTTGAGGAAACATTCTAACACCCCACTCCTAGTTGCATTTTTCTCCAGGTTTAGGGACTTTCTAGCTTGGTTATCACTGACTTTCTAACGCAACAATAATACGGTTGTGATTGTAACCAAACCTCTTTTTTAAAATAATAATTATCATTCCCATCATGAGGCTTACATGTATTTTGCATTGTAACTTGCAATGCAGACATGTAAAATACATCTCTATGAGTCAATGGTATCATCGTAAATCCTCTATTATGGGATATTAATGAAAGGGACTGCCAATGTACCCATTTTGGTAGCTTAGCAAAGGGTGTATAAAAGAGTAATGAATTGGTGGCTCTTAACAGCTGATTTGTGATACTTAAAGTATAAAATGTGGTCTGTGTCAGATATATAGTTGCAGATTCCACTAATTCACCAGTAAGCTGATATACCACAACAAACAATCATTATATTGACATGAGAGTGTGCCCACTCACCTTTATGTATCCCTGGCCCCTCTATGTGCAGGGAGAATTACTGAAAACATAAAGCCACATCTGTTGGCTGAGTGATGTCCCTCCCCATATGGCCGTTGAAAAGTATACTATAAGTGAACTTAACAGGTTCCTGGTAGAGGTGGCTACAAAGTATTCAAAATAATGGTTCATCTGGACATTTTCCCAAAACACTCACTTGTCATTCTAAGAACAGATGCTCTACTCAGGTAACCAGTTCGATGATCAGTTAGACAATCGTGAGCCCTGTGGATCAATAGATTCATGTTTAGAGCTATGTCGATTCCTTCTGGACCCCTTATTGAATATTTATTTCAAATTCAGCCCTCATCTCATGCAAATCACAGCCAGTCTTTCATGGTCTGGCATTTCACAGGAAAGAGAGTATCTTTGGAAACCTAAAGAATAAGACTCAGTGGGGAATTTTAGCCTCTGGCTGGTTTATAAAATAAACACTTCAACAAAACTATTTGCATAATAAAACTGTATCATCCGTAAGAGATTTAGGAAATTGTATCAAATGAAGCTAAACTGCAGTTTAAGAATGTATTTTACGGGGTAGATAAGGGAATCTTCTTAATCCACAGAGTTTTATGTTTCATTTTATTTTCCAGGGAGGGGTCTCTTCACTCAATTCTAGAATGGAGATTGCTTATTGGAAAACAACAGCTGTTTGCTCTTGTCTTGTGTACCAGCGTTCATGATCTGTCTGAGGCAGTTTTTAAAATTCCTGGTGCTTACTTATTTTTAACCTTGTAGTTCACATATTTAGTTAATAAGTTGGTAGGTGATTACTCTTGGGGACACCCATTAGTACAAAGGAAAGGAAACACCCAGGAATCACCCCAAGCTTCCTCTGTTAAAACAGAGCTGTTCAGGCTGGGCGTGGTAGCTCATGCTTGTAATCACAGCGCTTTGGGAGGCAGAGGTGGGCAGATTGCCTGAGGGCAGGAGTTTGAGACCAGCCTGGCCAACATGATAAAATCCCATCTCTACTAAAAATGCACAAAAATATTACCCAGATGTTGTGGTGCATGCCTGTAATCCCACTTGCTTAGGAGGCTGAGGCAGAAGAATCACTTGAACCTGAGAGATGCAATGAGCTGAGATTGCATCATTGCATTCCAGCCCGGGCAACAGAGCAAGACTCCGTCTCAAAGAAAAAACCAAAAAACCAAAACACCAGAGCTATTCTCATTACTTGAAAATACTCAACTATGCCCTGACAGGAAAAGGCAGCTCTGCATTCATAAACCCTATTATTCATTTGCTTGTACTTGTGTTAGACTCCAGAACTTTTGAGGTATTATTCAGTTAGGTCTTTTTTGGAAGCTGCCAAATAAAATGGGTGTGGGGGAGGGGTTGGAATTAAAGAAAGAATTAAAGAAATTTGCATTCTGAGCTTTCTAAAATCATAATGTAACATCCTCTGTGCTCCCTGGGTTCTATTCTGTTTGTTAACTTGGTCCCTTGATACACAGGAATTTCTTGTCATGCTGGAAAACCTAGATTAAAATCAAAGAATAATAGAGAGCTTTAAATCTTAATAAATGACACGATGAATGCTCTAATGTCTAATAAACATTTTCACTAATTGCTTTGATTCCTATTTTCTAAGCAGCTCTGGTATTTCCAGATTCCTGAGTGGTTTTGGATCTTGTTCCCCCAATGTCAGAGCTGTCACTATCAAACACTTATTGAGTACTATTGTGTACAAGGCACCATAATGACTTGAATACTGAAACTAATCAAGGACTATTTTAATAGAAGTGAATAACCATGCCTAATTTGTCCAGAGACCTCCTCTCCTTTCTCCCAACCTAAGTCACTTGCTTTTGGCTGCTGAAGTATCTTAGGGAGTCTTTAATCCTTGCTTTCTAGGCAAGGGAATGATTAGGAAAATTGGCTCTTAAAAAATTCACTGATGCCACATTACTAACTGCATCTGATACTACAGCCAGCAATTTCCAGTGGGCCACTAGTGGGATAAGTTTTGGGCCAGTGTCAAATATGAAGAACTCATGATGGAAATGTAACTTTTACTGATCTTGTCAATAGCCTCAGGACTGGAATTCATTCAAAGATAATCCTTTCATTATTCGGCTCTCCATACACATACTGTAGGTGGAGTTTAGGTCTGGGATTGTTATTAGGAGTGTACAGTTAGGACAAGCTTGGTTATGTTGCCATAAAAAAGGAAGACAAAGGCCGGGCGCGGTGGCTCACGCCTGTAATCCCAGCCCTTTGGGAGACCGAGGCGGGTGGATCACGAGGTCAAGGGATCAAGACCATCCTGGCCAACATGGGGAAACCCCGTCTCTACTAAAAATACAAAAATTAGCTGGGTGTGGTGGCGTGTACCTGTAGTCCCAGCTACTCAGGAGGCTGAGGCAGGAGAATTGCTTGAACCAGGGAGGCGGAGGTTGCAGTGAGCTGAGATTGTGCCACTGCACTCCAGCCTGGCGCCTGGTGACAGAGTGAGACTCTGTCTAAAAAAAAAAAAAAAAAAAAAAAGTAAGACAAAAATCTCAGTTGAGTTTGTATGATAAAAGTTTCTTGCCCAGGGGATTTCTAATGCAAGTCAGGTAAACATTCCAAGAGAGTTTTCTTCCATGCAGTTGTGATATTGTGCTGGCCTAGAGCCAGAACCTGAGCAACGCTATTTTTATAAAATGCAAAACTGTTTTTTAAATAAGTTGCAATGGCTGCCCCATTCTCCTCACAATAACTACTGGCCTTGGCCTCTGTAAATAGAACTGCTAGTTTGTTCTGTAAACTATGTAAAGCTGCTTACCTTTTCTTATCAGTAACTGCTAAAATCTGTGACTTCTATCACCACCCAGACAATGTGTAAACAAATGTATATCTTGACTTCTGTAAACCACTGAAGTAACAAACGGAATGACAAAAGTCCCCTGGACCTTGGAATGTCTGGAGACCCCCACCCTCGTCTCCACCCAGGAGGTGAATTACAGAATCCCCTGGACCTTGGAATGTCCGAGACCCCCGCCCTCGTCTCCACCCAGGAGGTGAATCACAGAATCCCCTAGCCCTTGGAATGTCCGAAACCTTTTCATCCCCATCCCCGCTCCTCACCCCCACTCCCAAGGTGGTTTTTCGGGTATAAAAAGTCTTGGCATCCTCCTTTTGACGCCACAGGTTGGAGAGACGTGAGTCCTCTGTGGTCGCCGGCATAATAAATGACCCTGCGATCTGGCATACTTTTGTCTTGGTGCTAACTTTCTACGCTCGGTCAAATACAACACAGTGACTCAGTAATCCAGATTGTTTTGCCCTATGAAACTGCCATATCAACATGCAAGTTGCAGGTCACTGCAATAAGGGACAAAAGGTAGAAGGTCACTTACCAGGTCTTAAATGCTTTGGCCCTGAAGTAACAATGGTCTTACAGCTCATTGGCCAGAATTGGTCACATGGCCAAACTGCAAAGGCTCTGTGAAATGTACAACAGTGCTAACAGGTAGGCATCAATACTAATCTCACTTTAGAGATTATGAAAATTGATGTACAGAAAGATAAGTAACTTTTCCAAAGTCACAAAGAGGTTGGATCAGGGGTTAAACCCAAGCAACATGGCCCTGTAATATGCACTCCTAACCATGATGGAGGGCCTTTTGGGTAGTGTCAGTATTAATTCGTTGTGGCACTTTAATTATTGAATTTTTCTTAGTTTTTTTAATTTGTAAATTATAAATAAGAATATCAATCCAGTGCAACTTATTGATTACAAATAAAGATACATATTGTGCAGATAGGACTGTTATCACTTTTGTAGCACCACTAGATGCCAAGGATACTATATTTTTTATCTACAATAATCCTCATAACACCCCAGTAACGATAAGGATGATGATAAAGAGGCAGAAGATGATGATGTGACAGTGAGGATGATGAGGAGAATGCCATTTGATGATTATTGAAGACTTAATAGCATGCTCTGAACTAAGCACTTAACATTAATTATCCTATATAATTGTCATTATAATTCTATGTTCAAGGTTATATTCCCCCTTTATAGAGGAAGAAGATGATGTTCAGAAGGCTTTAAGTTATTTTCCCAAGGTCCATAGAGCTGGGATTCAAAACCTGTACTCATTTTTTTACACTGTTTTGTCCCTTATCAAATGAGTTATTAAATGTAGAAATATTAAAAAATAAAACACTATGTCAAATCAAATTATTATTAAACTGTTAAAAATCTATGATAGAAGTCTTGTTCTCTCATTATGTCGCTATTATTTTTCTCTCTTATTGCAAAGTGCTTTGCCTTAACCTCTAGCCTATTTGATAAATAAATGACAGGAGTAGAAGTTCCCTGAAGATCCTGGCTGGATTTTGGCTTAGTCTACGGTTCCCACAGCATGCGACAGTCAGAATTAAATTTAAGTTCTGAATAGAAACAGCAGATCTTGGTAACAGTATCATGCCATCGTATCCAGTCCAGGTGTAAGTCTTTGTTTCTCTCTAGTGCTAGTCTGCTTTCAAGACAAGATGGTTTTCTCATCAATGAGCAAACAACATTATCCCATAAAATATCTAATTAGTATGCATATCTTTAGCACTGCTTCTTGGGAAGTCTGATATTTCACAAAGTCACACGTTACTTCCTGTTAAATATATGCTCTTCACATTCCTAAAGAATAGTTTTTCTATTGCCATTTTCTATGTTCTGGCATTTAGAAAAATGTTAGCGTTTATTAGTAGAAGGCGATCTTGTCTGCCACTAGCTATAACTGGTTTTACAGTTCAGATTACCGGAAGATGGCAGAGTAACAAAATATATTACCAGGACCATGCTATGGTCAATGACGATATCTGCAAAGGATAACTTTCATTTTATTTGAGACATGAAATTGAGTCTATGGTCTAGATGAATTCTTTATTTACTGTAACTCATCTGACTTTAACTTCCGAGATGAAATTGTTCTTATTAAAACAAATTCCACAACCTACGACTCATTAGATTCTTTAAGGTCAGGGGGGACTGTATCTCATCCTTGTGCCAGTCTCTGCCCTATCATAGCCGCTCAGGAGCCCGATAAATGCCTGATAAATATTTGTTAAATCCTCCAAGTTCTTAGAGGAAACAAATTCTAGGTAGTTCAACGCACTAATGGCAACGTTCCTTCTGTCTCCAAGACAGCCTGCTCTTTAGAGTTCTCTCACTTCCGTTTTTCCTACCACTATCATGCCTGGCCCCAGGGACACACCTCATCTAAGTGCGAACTCAAATACTGTAACCATTTGGTTCAACTTCCTTTAATTTTACAGTTTTGGCGATGAGTCCTTTTCACTCTGCTCCTGGATCTATGCAAGAAACAATCCTTCCCTTTCCTCCCACTGTTAGGAATCATGTTTCTGCTCCCTCCTTTTCAGGGTGAGTACCTCCTCTGCTTTTTTCTTCCCCTTCCTCCAGCGTCAGAGTCACCTTTTCTTTGGGAATATAAAATATTGCTTTGCAAACATGTATCTGACTCTCCCACATTAAATTTAGGCAAATGTCTTTAAGCCTTTGTTTCTGCTTTCTTTTTCATGAAAATTATAAACTGCGCAGAAAATAAGACTTCTATGGAAAAAGTTCAAAGGAAGTGACAAGAGAATGAGGAAAGGTAGATATGAAAAATATTATTCTTGAAAATTTAAGGTTCTGAAATGACCATCAATCCATACAATTAAAAATTAAGAGGCTGTGCGCAGTGGCTCATGCCTATAATCCCAGCACTTGGGGAGGCTGAGGCAGAAGGATTGAGCCCAGCAGTTCAAGACCAGCCTGGGTGACACAGCAAGACCCCACCTCCACAAACAAATAAAAATCATTAGCCATATGTGGTGGCCTGCATGGCAGTCCCAGCTACTCAAGAGGCTGAGGCGGGAGGATCGCTTGAGCCAGGAGACAGAGGCTGCAGTGAGTCGTGTTACCACCACCACACTGTATTCCAGCCTGGAAAACAGAGCGAGACACTGCCTCAAAAAAATGAAACAAAAAAGAGAAGTGTGCTTCTATTCAAACATTTGTCTAATTTTATTCTAGCTATAAGCCAGTCAAGGTTAATCAGTTGCCTTGTTTTAATTTCATCTTCCCTCAGTGTCTGCCGGGAGAGATTTTGCATCCTTTGGGATCCTCTATCATGTGCCTCATATTCTTGGCATTTATTTATGGAAATGCAAAATGCTATTGCATCACAGTGTGATAAAAATAGAGTTGCATCTTCACTAACTTCTATAAATTCAACTAAACATTATGGGAGAATATTTTTCCTTATACTTATTGCAGGTTGAATTTTACTTGGCAACACACAAAATTAGGGAATTCATGAATCCAAGGATCCATTTTATTTCTGGAATAAAAAGAATTCAACTTTTTTATCCTTCTCTTTTTTGTCAAATTACAATTTGTCTAAGTTTATTTTTCTCCCTTCTTCAAATCTCTTCTTATGTTTCCTTTATGGTAACGTTCCACGCCTGGTGGTGTGTTTGTGGGCAAGGAATGGCTCTTCTTTACAATTCTTTCTGAAACTCTTCTTAGGGATGCTGGGCACACATCCATTTTAATCATTCTTTGAAACATTCACTTAAAAAATATATGTTGACCACCTACCACTTGCTGGGCTCTGCCATAGACACTGTGAACAAACAGTGCTTGCCTTCTTGAAACTTAGGGAAGGGAGACAGACAAAAAACACAAAGGCAAATGTATAGTATGAAGAGTATGAAGGGTGGCATGGAGGAAAGTGACGAGGGAAAATGGATCAGGAATGCCGGGATGAAAACGTATGGCTATATTCATCAGCAATATGTCAATTGGAGCAATAAAAAGCTATTACAAGGATCCTATCCGACTGTCTCTAATTCATATTGATATCAGATAACCCAAAGAGAAAGGGGGTACAAACCATTTTATTTTGTGTGTATTTGTGAGGTATAATAACAAATTTCTAGTTTTCCCTGGAAACTCATATCTCATAGACATTTTTTTAAAAACCCTTTTCTTGGCCGGGCGCGGTGGCTCAAGCCTGTAATCCCAGCACTGTGGGAGGCCGAGGCGGGTGGATCACGAGGTCAAGAGATCAAGACCATCCTGGTCAACATGGTGAAACCCCGT
>NW_016107344.1:10226641-10267868 GCF_001604975.1 Cebus imitator
TGCGGTGAGCCGAGATCGCGCCATTGCACTCCAGCCTGGGTAACAAAGGGGAAACCCCCCACAAAAAAAAAAAAAAAAAAACCCTTTTCTTGTAACCCAGCACTTTGGGAGGCTGAGGCGGGGGGCGGGGGGGAGAATCACCCCACCCTCCCCCTGCCTTAGATCACCCCTTCTTGATCAGAAGATTGAGACCTGGCCAACATGGTAAAACCCAGTCTCTACTAAAAATACAAAAATTAGCTGTGCGTGGTGGCACATGCCTATAATCCCAGCTACTCAGGAGGCTGAGGCAGGAGAATCACTTGAACCAGGGAATCAGAGGTTGCAGTGAGCTGAGATCACGCCACTGCACTCCAGCCTGGTGACAGAATGAGACTCCGTCTCAAAAACCAAACCAAACCAAACCAAAAACACCTTTCTATCTATGAAAGCACTCTCTTTGTGAATATATTTAAGAAATTCAGGGAAAAGTAGATCAAGCTTTTTTCAAAAAGCCCATATTACATGTCTTTGTCTGTTGCAAAAGAAAAATAAAATCTCAGAATCCAAACTCACTATGACAAAGGGAAACTTCAGCTTGAGCACTGAGTCACGTAAAAACTACATTTCTTTTCTTCCCAAACAGCTGTAAATTCCACATGCTTACTTTGTCTTATGTAAAATGTAGGTCTACCAAGAGCGAGATGAATGCATAATCACTTCCCCTCCAATCCTCTTTCATATGTAAAATATGGATTTAGTGAGTCTTAATCAAAGTAACCACCTGCCTTGCTGCCTACCTTCCTCCTTTTCTTTTTCTTCTCCTCCTTTCCTTCCTTTCTGCTCTTTTCTCTTTAAATATTAGTCCCCAAAACTTCTTTGGAAAAAGCACAGGCCACAGATCCTACTATAACTTGTGTTTCTTTTTTCCAGGTGCATCCTTCATCTTGGCAAAAGGAACCTCTAAATCAATTGAGATCTGTCTCAGACACTGTTTGATTTACACTGTCTGTCAATCCATCCATGGATCCCTCTACCCATCTATTGTAGTGAGTCATTGACAACATGGCCCAGAAGAGTCATGGCCAGAATTGAGCTCAGAGGCTAACAGAACTAGGAGAAACACTGTCTCACTTTTATTAGGAGGCCATTAATTAATTCATTCAAATATTTTTGTCGACTTAACCTGTGCCAGGCACTATTCTAGGATCTGGAGGTGGACAGACAGACTCCTGTGCTCCACAGAGTTTACATTCTAAGCTTTCAAGTTAGGCAACACAGCTTCCCATAGTGAGATCTCCTCGTTGGCCCAGGCAGTGCTCTAAGCTTGTGGATGCTTGGAATTCCAATCTGTGTGATTGATTTTTTTTTTTTTTAATTTAATAATATATTTTATTTAACTTAATATATCCAAAATGTTATTTCAATGTGTAGTTAATATAAAATAAAAATTATTAATGAGATATTTTACATTCTTTTTTCAGACTAAATCTTCAAAATCTAGTGTATATTTTATGCATACAATACATCTTAACTTGGATTTAGCCAGTTCAAGGGCTCAATAGCTTCCTGTAGCTATTGGCTGCCATAATAGAAGAATAGCTATAGAGAATATCATGTGACTTATTTTTAAGGGATTGTTCTCATTCTCATACATGTACTCGATAGGATGTGCTCGGTCCCTACGTCTAGCCTAACTCATTTGTCTTGGCCCTTACTCATATATTGTTTAGGAATGGTATCATCCCACTTGGTGGCCAGCGTCATGAATCATCCCTTCTATTTCATATGACACCTCACCTGAAGATGCAGAGCAATTATAGCCTTGGCACTTTAAATCCTAGATCCCTACCTCAGTTTACTCCAGCTGCCTTATGTGTAGGCTGTCACTGGCCTGCTCTGGCCACTAGAGCTTTGCTATCCTAGTTGCCCTATCAACTAGAAATTCCTAAACTCACACATGAGAAGCTGTCACGGGGACTAGGTAAGAAAGAGGGTAGTAAGTGCGAGAAAGTTATGTCATCTGAATGCTTCTGTGTTTTTTTCTATCCTGTGTTCTTTTGCTGATACCCTGAAGCCTAGTTTTCTTTCCCCTTGCCTACACAAAGGAGATAGAAGAACTCAAAGACACTTGCCTAAATTTAGTTCAGATACACATTTGTAAAGTACATTTTCCTCAAAGACAAGGCAAATTTGGGACTAAAGAAAGAACTGAGCTAAAGTAGAGGAGTTATTCATTCTGGAGAGGAAAGAGCAGATGCAATCCAATTTCTGAAAAGCAATGCAATTTCTACAAGTGGGAGAGGCTGGGCATGGTGGCTCATGCCTACAGTCCTAGCACTTGAGGCCAAGGCAAGAGGATTGCTTTAGCTCAGGAGTTTAAGACCAACCTGGTAACATAGTGAGACCTCATAAATAAAAATAAAGAAGGATTATGGTTTTTTTTCATAGATCCAGGAGAAAAGTGGAAAGGACTTAGGACCCAAGTGTTCACACATATAGAGCCAGACCTCATTGTGTCACTTCCTATGATCCACCGTGACCCAACAGTTCTGGACATTTGGAAGCTCCTGGGGGTGAGGAACTTGGATAACTCAGGTAAAGAGGGAAGTCCACTCCGTGAGCAAGGCGGAACTGTGCAGAGCCATCTTGGCCTGTGAGCCAGAGCAAGGGTGGACTCTGCATCCCTGATACACAAACAGTAGGTAGAAACTTCAGCAAGTAAACTTGAGATGAGCAAAGGGGAGGTCCATCAGCGAATTTAGGGATGTGGAGATACATGGAAAAACTCTAGTGCTGGAAAAATTTTGGTATCTGGCAAAGAACCAAAACAGAAATGCAGATATGGAGCTAGTGCATGGATCAGAAATTTAATGTATTAGTTAACATGGTTGGATACAGTAGTCACCTAATTAACATTTTCCCTCTAAACATTCTGGCATTTATTGTTTACTTGGCAAGAAGTCTGGAGCTAAGCATTCCCAAAGATGGCTTGGAAATCAAGACCCAACAATTTTCCCATGCCATCCTCTCCCACCTCTGCTGCTTTCGTCATGGGACCCTGGCCTATTGCTTTGGGGTTGCAAAATGGGTTGTTTAAGCTGAAAAAGTCACACTATCTCACACATGGTCTGAAAGTGAAAGAATGGAGAACAGGCATTAGTTTGTTTCTATGATCCTCTGTCTTTTAATCATGGGGAAAAGTATTTCTGAGAAGCTCACAGGAGGTTTGTCTTACATCTTATTGCCCAAAATTAAATCAAATACCCACCTCCACCTGGAAGGAAAATTAGAGTTGTTTATGTTCCCAGAGACAGGGAGACTGGAATTGTTTTTGGGCAACACTAAGCCACTGGCAGTGAGGCACAAGGTCGGGGAAAGGGCCTTGCATGAGCCTGACTTCGGCTCAAATCAGGGAAATTGACTGTGGACTCTTCTTTTTATTTTTTACCTAGAAACAGATTTTAGGCGAAGATGAAACCCAGAGAGGAGGCTAGATGTCTTTGGGTGTGGAGTAAAGATGACAGGGCCCATTTGGAGAACCTTTGAATGCTAGATAATTTTTTAAATAATAATAATAATAATAATCTATTATCAGTGTTTGAGAAAAGGAGTAACAGTAAGAAATTTTAAACTAGTAGCAATGTGCAGCCTGGGTGTGAGCAGAGGTTCATCAGTGCCCTCTCCACTAAGGACTTCGCCTATGTGTGTACTTTCCTGCACCCCCAAAATAAGACCGAAAAATCTGCATGATGTTCACTCTACAATCAACAGAGTAAACCTAAGTTCGCAGTGCCTGGGAACAGCATGAGGAGAGTACCTGAAGCTTCAGAAGGAGACCATCTGGTTCACTAAGCATGAAGGTTGACCAGTTATGAAGAAACACTTCACGGGTAAAGATGGGGTAGGTAAAAGAGATTCTAAGTGATTACTCTTCAATTTTAAAAATGATTATGTCACCAACACGCACAAATGGATTCATGGAAAAGTTGCGGCTTTAATATTTGGGAAACATAAAACATCTTAAATAGTAAAATCAGGATAAAAATCGTAGTAAAATTAAGGTATCATCCCTGAAATTCTTATCTCATTTTTAAGCTGAGTGGCTCTTAGTTGTCAAGCATAACCACAAAAGGAAAGTTATAAGGACATAGCCAGTGAATAGTTTTATGGTTTTGCCCTCTGTCTTCAAGTAGAAAAAAACTGAGCTTAATTTTTCTATAATCATTACAATTTTCTCAGTCCTATTGCTCTTTGACCTTATACCAGATTCTCCCTGGATAGCTTAATATTCTGCACCATTTGAAAATCGAATTTCCCATACTGCTTTTATTTAAGAAGTTCACAAAGCCATAGATATAATCACCTGATAAAAAAACCTTCAGCTTCAATGTTAAATGTATACTGCTTTTATCTTCTAATGGGATGAGTTTAGATGATCCCAAGCAATATTTTTAAACTGTCACTTAATCTTTTATAGCTAATAAGCTGTTCTGCAAGATCATGGTGATTATCCACAAGGCTGTGTAACTTATCTCAGGAAGTATTTTTTTTTCTGCAGTGTAACTAATATCAACAAAATACGAAGTCTTTAATATTAGGATAAATTGATATTAATCTTTAAAAAAGCGATTTATAATAGGATGCAAACCAAAGTTTAAAAGATACACACTCCTGTTTACACTTAAGTAAGCAAACAAATATTTCTGAAGCATCAATGCCCATTTATTCTATTTGTTTTACCTGGTCAGATTTTCTTGCTTTTGATCAAAGGCTATCACATGGTGTTTGACATAAGGAACTGAATACAATGAGAAATTTAGAAAAATTGGCACAACAGTGATTTTTCTAAGGAGGAAACTATGTAACGTATCAGCTATGGTAACCTAATAAGAATTGTCACCACTCTATTGTACTGGGCCAGCTAAGTAACTTAAACAAATTTAGTTCTGAGTTTTAAACAACATATAAAAAAATGATAGAGGTAAAATACTGCATACATATCAGCACTAAAGAGTGAGCAACATCTTTTCCAGGATATTATTTCAATTTACTGTTACCCCAACTGATTTTGGATGCATAAATCATGAGATAAAACTGATATGAAAGACATGTGTCTCAGATGTTTGTTAAATGCTTGTTTGCTATGCTAGAAGAGTCTTTCTTGAATCATGGCGAAAAGAATGGTCTAACAAAGATCCAAAGAGGAGTTTGAGCTTGAGACAGTATGATTTTCAAGTTGACTGACTTCTTTTTTAAAAACTTTCCAATAAGCTAAGAAAAAATAAGTTTCTTTTAAAAAAAATCCAACTTCTTGTGCAGAAGAATTTGGTTGACTTTTTACTTGTGAACATTAATATCTAGGCAACATAACAAAGAAAGAAGAACTTGTTTGGCTTCAGAAGTCAAAGACTTGTTTTCATCCTGCCTTCAGATATACAAAGTACATGGGATGCTTGGTAGAGCCAAGGCAGTTTCTTAATCTCTGCCTGAGTACTGAGACTGAGTTATCTAGCCTTAGGTTCACTTAGTACAAACTCACACCAGAGAAGATTAGCACACGGCAGGACGTTTGCACCTGGTCTTCTTATCGCTGCAGACACAGGAATACGATTCTAAACCTTGGGTACTCTTTGCCTCAACTTCTTTTATTTTTCTAAGTCTTCAAGGCAAGGAATTTATTCCTGCTCCATCACTCCACTTTTTCTTTCCAGAGTATAATTATTAACAGTAAAACACACTCAGACTTAATAGTTTGTATTGAAGTAGGCAAAGTCTTAATGCATAGGTTTCAGGAAAAATCCCAGTTTTTGGCTATACCTCATGAAATGAAGGACTCAACTAAAGAGAACAGTACCTTGCTTCAGTTCATCATAGCAACACCAGAAACCTATCTTGAAACTATTTTGTAAGATTTTAGATTCCACAGAGTATTTATGTCATCCCAATTCTACTTGTTTTATGCAGAATGACATTTTTGACAAATTAAGACAGTATGTGCTACAATTCAGCAATGTACAATTATTGAGTGTGAGGCCTCCCAAAAGCAACTTGATTGAGGGCACAAACATGGTAGATTTAAATAAACATGGTAGATCTAAATATAGGTCTCCTGATGCACAATGTGCAATAATTGTAAAATACATTTTTCATAATTGTTTCCAGCGTCTTTTACTATACCACTATCAATATGGATGCATGCCTAATGATGACATTTATGTTTTTATTTGGCTTGTTATAAATAACACACTTTTTAACTTATTGTTATGCAACTTAGTAGTCAATTCTCTCAGCTGCAATTAATCATGATCTGAGTAGACACTGCAGTTTTGACAATGCTGGCGGGAAATATCACACGGTCAGTAGCCAAGAGAGCCACAAAAGACAAGACAGAAGGCACAATAGCCTAACATTCCAATTTGCCTTTTCTTCCGGTCATTCTCACCTTCCCAGGAGGGGAAAGATAATATTAGAACACTAACAGTATCTTCCATATTTTGAAACCATATGAACTCTCATATACAGGTTTCCAATAACTTTAAGGTCTATGGACTAAAAACAAATTTTCCAAAACTCTAATACAGAATAGATGGATTTAGGAAGCTGTTGATCAAAATCAAGGAGAACAAAAATTAATTACATGGGATTAAGTACATTGATGAAGGTATTGGTTTTATGATTTTTATTTGAAACATTGCTGGTTCATTACTTAAACGTTTTGTTTTCTAGATTTGAGGAAACGTTCCCTCTTTAGCTATCTATAGCTTACAGCAATCTTGTAGAGTATACTTTTTGAACAAGATGGAAGCATTTGCCTTTTCTCTCTCGTTGATCCCTCCAACATTCAGGAACGATTTTTGAGTACTCTTACGGATATGGATATTTGCATGAGTTCAAAAAAATCTGCTTTCTTTATAACAGAGCACATTTAGAAACATTGGTTATATAACTAAGGTTTTGGCTGGAATATAATATTTGAGAATGTGCATAGAAAGCCTGCTTTCAAATGTTCCTAGTCTTACAGTGAGTAAGTAAAAATTGTCACTGCCTATCAGGTCCAGGAATCTTAAAACAGTAGGTAAAATCAAAAATCTGCCCTGGTTTGGCTTTCTAGCTTCAAAAGGTTTTTGAATCTGAGATTCCTATGGAATCATGTAGAGAGAAAAAGTTGTGTTTCTAACAGAAAAACTATTATGTATCAGTATTAGATGATAGGCCTGTGCCTTATTATCAAGTTCTTATTATCTACCTACAGACTAGACTAAATCCTAAATTCTTCCAACTTCCTCCAAGGCAACTTTCTTCCATGGAATTATTAAAAACAGGAACTGCTTTGTTTTAAAGCCCTATAAGCTTAAGTTAGTTTTAAAGAACAAGTCTTACACGTAATGTATAAGCCACACAGAAAGTGGATCAGGCTGTTCCACAACCAAGACATTCAGACTGCAAACCAGCATGAGAAGTTGATGACTTCATGATGCAGGCAGCTTTTCTCAAGACATAGAATAAGATTCCATACCAAAAGAAGACTCTTACCTCTTATAATGTTACCTTTTTCACTTGACAGGATAATAGTATATTAAAATTTTATAATCTATAGCGTCTGTTGGTAACTTGACAGAAACTGACCTAAGAGAGCCTCTACCTCATATGCCATATGAAGAACATCTTGCTAAAGGATATCAGAATCTGACCTAAGTGATTATCTACGCCAAGTCAGAGTACCTCCCTCAATATGCACATTATTTACTATGGTGTGCGTATTCTCATGGTAATGTCCACTCCTGAACAAACATTACTTTCTTTTAGAGAACCTCAACCTGTTTGTTGTTTAGGCTGACTATATATTTTTACTTCAGGGTTATTCCTATGTCTACTGGATAAAGACTATATAATCTCCCCTAAAAACCTAGAGTGGAAACATTTTAAGAAAAGCAAATGTAGGAAAAATTAGCTGCCACTGCAGGAGGAATTAAATCTAAGGTTAAATCTCTAGGTTAAATCTAACTGGTGCTCCAGCAAATGAATGTTCAGCTACTCGCTCAACGGTATCTTCCTGATGAAAACAGGTTCCTTCCTGGTTTGCCCAACATCCTTCATCCATGCATCAACTTTGTTCATGAACCTTTGATTCCTCTTGTTCTCTAGACTCTCCTTTTAGTGTCTGCTTGTTCTTCAAAAATCAGCGTTAGTAACCTCAAACTATTTTGAGTATTGTTCATCGCTTTTGGATTCTATTTTCAGGGCTGTATTCTTTATTTCCTTTCACTTAGTCGTTACAATACTCCTGCCTGTAGCTGATATTTGATTAGCCTACAGTCACAAATGCCATGAATACTTTTCTTTTTTAGATGGAGTCTCGCACTGTTGCCAGGCTGGAGGGCTGTGGTGTGATCTCAGCTCACTGCAACCTCCACCTCCAGGTTCAAGTGATTTTCCTGACTCAGCCTCCCTAGTAGCTGGGACTACAGGTGTGCACCACTAAGCCCAGCTCATTTTTGTAGTTTTTCAGTAGTGATGGGGTTTCACCATGTTGGCTCAGATGGTCTTGATCTCATGATCCACCCACCTTGGCCTCCCAAAGGGCTGGGATTACAGGTGTAAGCCACCACGCCCAGTCAGGACTTCGTATTTTTTTTGTGTGCAGATACAAGGAAGACTGAGTCAAGTGTTCTTTGCCTTAGTTTAATAATCCTTTTATAGTTACCTAAATGCAATATAACAGTGTTCTAAAGCAAGCTGACGTTAACTTTGTTATAAAACCAATGCCCTATAAGTGAAGCATAATTAGTGCTTCATGTATATAAGACAAATACTGTATATTGAAATACTGAACAAATTTGCTCTAGCTTTACAATGTAAATGATAAGCTATTCTTTGGCATTTAATTGTGCCACATGTATGGAACAAAGAAACAGATGTAGAAACGCAGAATCAATCTTAACTCTACAAAAAAGGATAGTCCACTGGAACTTCTACCAAGGAGAACCATCCCATGCAATTTCCCTGAACCATGATCCCTTCATTGCTTTATATGAAAACACTGTCCAGAGGAAAACTTGTCATTTTCCAACTTGGATCCAGTGTTTGGAATCTTGCAAATTAACTGACAACAGATTGAAAGAGGAGACGCAGAGCGTGGTGGCTCATACCTGTAATTCTAGCACTTTGGAAGGTCAAGGTGGAAGAATTGCTTGAACCCAGGAGTTTGAGACCAGCATGGGAAACATAGTAAGACCCTGTCTCTACAAAAAATTAAAAAACAATATTAGCTGGGCATGGTGGTGTGTGCCTGTAGTCCCAGCTACTCAGGGACTGAGGTAGGAGGATCACTTAAGCCTGGGAAGTTGGGAGGTCAAGGCTACAGTAAGCTGTGATTGCGTCACGGCACTCCAGCCTGGGCCACAGAGTGGAACACTGTCTCCAAAAAGAAAAAGGAAAGAATAACAAAAAAAGAAAAATAAACAAAAGGAGAAAAGGCAAAGTTCATTTATATAGTACTCAGTGATGAATAACTCACTCGATAGCCAGAGATAAAGGATTTACATTCCAAATTTGACAAAATGTGGAGGCAGAGAAGGTAGGAAGGGCTTCCGTGGGAAGACACGGAGGGTTCTATTGGGCTTTTGATACTAAGGAAAATGGAAAGTCTGTCTCCATGGCAGCTGAATTTTCAGAAAACGCCCTTGGAGGGGAGTACATAGCAGCTACATTTTCTGGAAATTCTGCTTTAGCCAAATAAAGGAAGTTCAGATATGATTTCTTTCTGCATCTTAATTAGCTCAAATGCTTTCCCTTGAAAATTATTTTTATACTGATTCTGGAGGTCCAAGTGGGTCCCACAAAACTATTACTCCATTTTCAAATGCACATAAATGAAAGAGCAGGGCACGGTGGGTAATGAACATTCATTGCCCTTCATGAGTTTATACATTATAAACACAGATTTATCCTCAGGGTTTGACTGATGACCCTGTTTAAACCACATTGTGAGATGGGAGTGGGGGTGGAGGAATTTCACGGCACTAGCAAAAATGGAAGATGAATATAATTTCACCAGCAATGCTACAAAAACTCACAATGTATGAGGGTGGGAGTCACATTTCATATTTATCTCTCCATATATTTGATTGATATACCCATGATATGCCATCTATTCAGACTGAATTCTACCACTCTTTGGCTTTCTCCTTCAAGGCCATTTTAATTTGATATAAACTATTTGGAAGCTGGAGAAGCACATGATTGTTCTACATATCTCCCGATAGAAGAAAAATATAATTTAATGTTTTACAAAGGAATGAATTACTAAATTCTTCTCATTAACTTTTAGATGGGATTCTCAAAAAAAAAAAATGACTGAGTAAAATGTTTTTAAAATTCTTTGTTGAAAAAAAATTTGTAAATGAATTATATCCTTTAATGTTTATTTTTAAATAAAAGCAAATGATTACTAGTTTCTGGATTTTTAAAGAAACAATTTGAAGCTACAGTGCACGTAAGTACGAGCCTAAACACGTGGTCTCCAATATTTTTGTCGAGCCAGTTTTGTCACATGTGAAAAAACACTTCGCCTGGCTCAAAAATCATAGCTCGTTTATTAAAAATCTCTATTGAAACCACACCCATAAAAAGTATTAATAGAGAGCCCATGGCTCTTGAGCATGCCTCCAGGGCAGTTTTAATGATTTATAATGCCCTGAGAGATTGAGGTCTATATATGAAATCTTAATTCCTGCTCTGAGCCGTACAGATTTTATCCAAGAACTAATAGCGTTACTATAAACATACCCTAAAGGGTCAGACTTGCTAATGCACATTTAATTCTTTCTATGGAAGACCATCTCCCTTGAGAAAACTGTCTAATCATAAAAGTAACAAAGATTCGCAGCAAGAGTCTGACACTGAATATAGAATAAGTAAAGAAAGAGATAGCAGGGTTTTGATCACAGCCCTTAACAAAATCCCTTTACCACTGGGATTTTTGGTTAACTGAAGCTCATCACTTCTAATCAGGAGAGATGCAGAAGATCCTGAGGTCCAAATAGGAGAAAGTTATGTGGCTAACCTGGTAAATACATTTCTAAACTGAGAAATGTCATTACTTAAGGAATGTACTAGTAAGATGTTACTGCTCACCAAAATTCCAGTGTCTTAGAAAGAAACCATCATTATTGTTTATATTCTTGGAGGGTACCCTCTCTTTACCTCTAGGCTTCATGTAAAAGGAAATATAAACTACTTTAGCAGCATAATTCAACAGTTCTACATGGTATCCTTTTTGTTGCAGGGAAACAGCATTCCTCAGGAGTTTTGTAACGTGGTCTCTAAGATATCTGCTGATTTATTAGGACAGTAACAAATAGTTATTCTGAATAAAAATCTCACTAGAGTATCAAAGCTTATTGGAAATTTTGATAAGTGATCAATGCCAATTTTTTTGATTTTTTTTTTTTTTATTTAGAGTCACTCTATCACCCAGTCTGGAGTGCAATGGTGTGACCTCGGCTCACTGCAACCTCTACCGCCCAGGTTCAAGAGATTCTCCTATTTCAGCCTCCTAAGTAGCTGGGATTAGTCGTGTGCCACCACACCCAGCTAATTTTTTTGTATTTTTAGTAGAGATGGGGTTTCGACACGTTGGCTGGGTTGGTCTCAAACTCTTGGCCTCAAGTGATCCAGTCACGTTGGTCTCCCAAAGTGCTGGGATTACAGACTTGAGCCACTGCACCCGGCAATTGTTAATTTGTTGTTGGCAAGTGATACTGTTTAAAAGTTTTGCCTTAAGAATGGGCGCTAAGTTAGCCTCAGCATGAGCAATTGTCAATTTTCAGTGTATTTTTTTCCTATCTGTAGATACTGATGTACGACTAAAATTGTTTCACATAGTGATGCTTATCCTTTTAAGAGAGATAGCATTGCCATAATCACAAGCTTGGATTTACATGAATAAAGGGACTCTCTGTCCAAACTTGTGTAAGTGAAATTACCTTGGTGTGTCTTTTATTCCTCCTCCTTTTCCTAAAATGGCTGGAACCTCCTTTCTTGGAAACTTCATTCATATTTGAAAGGAAACTCCATGGAAAATGTGTTAGTTATCCCAACTTCTACTCCTACTGAGCTCTGAATCACTTAACACACAATTCAGGTAACCGATGTATTCATGACCACCAATACGATAGCTGGTTGTATAATGAAAATCTTTCAAAATAATTATTTAAAGCAAAGCATAAACTGTTCTATCTGAAAATAAACTTTAGCTGGTCATGGTATTTCATGTCTGTAGTCCCAGCATTTTTGGAGGCCAAGGCTGGAGGACTGCTTGAGTACAAGAGTTCAATTCCAGCCTGAGCAATACAAAACATTTAAAACTTAGCTAGTTGTGGTGGTACACATCTGTAGTCCCAGCTGCTTGAGAGGCTGAGGTGGGAGGATTGCCTGCGCCTGGCAGGTCAAGGCTGCAGAGAGTAATGATTGTGCTACTGCACTCTAGCTTGGGCAAGGCAGCATGACACTGTCTCAGAAAAGGAAGGAAGGAAGGAAGGAAGGGAGGGAGGGAGGGAGGGAGAAAGAAGGGAGGGAGAGGGGAGAAAGAAAGAGAAAGAACAAAGGCAGGAGGGGAGGTGGGTATGTCCCTTGTATGATGATTTTGCTGAGGCTTTTCATCATAAAGAGATGCTGGATTTTGTCAAATGCTTTTTCTGAGTCTATTGAGATGATCATGGGATTTTTGTTTTAAATTATGTTTATGTAGTGTATCACATTCATTGACTTATGCCTGTTAAAGCATCCCTGCGTAACTAGTATGAAACCCACTTGATCATGATAAATTGCATTTTTGATATGCTGTTGGATTTTGTTCACTAGCATTTTGTTGAGGATTTTGGCATCTATGTTCATCAAGGATATTGGTCTATAGTTTGTTTTTTTGTTGTTATTGTTAAGTCTTTCCCTGGTTTTGGCATAAGGGCGATACTGGCTTTGCAGAATGATTTAGAGAGGATTCCCTCTTTCTGTATCTTTTGGAATAGTGTCAATAGTATTGGTACCAATTCTTCTTTGAACATCTAATTCGAATTCACGTGTGAATCTCTCTGATCCTGGGGAGTTTTTGTTGTCAGTTTTTTTTTATTACCATTTCAATCTCACTGCTTGTTATTAGTCTGTTCAGAGATTGCATATCTTCCTGATTTAATCTAGGAGGGTTGTATATTGCCAAAAATTCATCCATCTCCTCTAGGTTTTCTGGTTTATGTGCATAAAGTTTTTCATAGTAGCTTTAAATAATAATTTGTTTTCCTGTGATATCAGTTATAATATCTCTCATTTAGTTTCTAATTGAGATTATTTGAATCTTCTTTCTTCTTTTCTTGGTTAATCTCACTAATGGTCTATCAATTTTATTTATCTTTTCAAAGAACCAGATTTTTGTTTTATTTGTCTTTTGTATTGTTTCCTTTTTGTTTGTTTCATTTAGTTTTGCTCTGATCTTCATTATTTCTTTTCTTCTGCTGGGATTGGGTTTGGATTGTTCTTGTTTCTCCAGTTCCATGAGGTGTGACCTTAGATTGTCTATTTTTACTCTTTCAGACTTTTTGATGTAGGCATTTTTTTTTTTTTTTTTTTTTGAGACGGAGTTTCGCTCTTGTTACCCAGGCTGGAGTGCAATGGCGCGATCTCGGCTCACCGCAACCTCCGCCTCCCGGGTTCAGGCAATTCTCCTGCCTCAGCCTCCCGAGTAGCTGGGATTACAGGCACGCGCCACCATGCCCAGCTAATTTTTTGTAGTTTTAGTAGAGACGGGGTTTCACCGTGTTGACCAGGATGGTCTCGATCTCTTGACCTCGTGATCCACCCGCCTCGGCCTCCCAAAGTGCTGGGATTACAGGCTTGAGCCACCGCGCCCGGCCTGATGTAGGCATTTAATGCTATAAACTTTCCTCTTAGCACTGCTTTTGTTGTATCCCAGTGGTTTTGATAGGTTGTGTTGCTATTATCATTGAGTTCAAACAATTTTAAATTTCCATCTTGATTTCACCGTTGACCCAACAATCATTCATGAGTAGGTCATTTAATTTCTATGTATTTGCATGGTTTTGGGGACTCCTTTTGGAGCTGATTTCCAATTTTATTCCACTGTGATCTGAGAGACTGCTTGACATAATTTCCATTTTCTTAAATTAACTGAGACTTGTTTTGTGGCCTGTCATACGGTCTATCTTGGAGTGTGCTGATGAATAGAATGTATATTCTGCAGTTGGGTAGAATAGTCTATAAATACAAATATCTGTTGAGTCCATTTTTTGTAGGGTATAGTTTAAATCCATTGTTTCTTTGTTGACTTTGTCTTGATGACATGTCTAGTACTGTCAGTGGAATACTAAAGTCCCCCACTGTTATGTTGATGCCATCTATCTCATTTTTTAGGTCTAGTAGTAACCGTTTTACAAATTTGGGAGTTCCAGTGTTAGATGAATGTATATTTAGGATTGTGGTATTTTCCTGTTTGGACTAGTCCTTTTATCATCATATAATGTCCCTCTTTGCCTTTTTTAACTGCTGTTGCTTTAAAGTTTGTTTTGTCTGATATAAAAATAGCTACTCCTGCTCACTTTTGGTGTTTATTTGCATGGAATATCTTTTTCTACCCCTTTACCTTAAGTTTATGTGAATCCTAATGTGTTAGGTGAGTCTCCTGAAGACAGCAGAAACTTGGTTGGTGAATCCTTATGCATTCTACCATTCTGTATCTTTTAAGTGGAGCATTTAGGTCATTTACATTCAATGGTAGTTTTGAGATGTAAGATACTATTCTATTCATCATGCTATTTGTTGCCTGAATATCTTTTTTATTTCGTTGTGTTACTGTTATATAGGTCCTCTGATATTTATGCTTTAAGGAGGACTTATTTAGGTGTATTTCCAGAATTTGTTTCAAGATTTAGAGCTGCTTTTAACAGTTCTAGTAGTGCTAGCTTGGTAGTGGTGAATTCTCTCAGCATTTGTTTGTCTGAAAAAGACTGTATCTTTCCTTTATTCAAGAAGCTTAATTTTGCTGGATACAAAATTCTTGGCTGATAATTGTTTTGTTTAAGGAGGCTAAAGATAGGACCCCAATCCCTTCTAACTTATAGGGTCTCTAATGAGAAATCTGCTGTTACTCTGATAGGTTTTCCTTTATAGGTTACCTGATGCCTTTGACTCATAGCTCTTAAGATTCTTTCCTTTGTCTTGACTTTAGAAACCTGATGACTGTGTGCCAAGGGGATGATCTTTTTGAGACGCATTTCCCAGACATTCTTTGAGTTTCTTGTACTTGAACAGCTAGATCTTCCTCTATTATGCCCTCAAATGTTTTTCACACTTTTAGATTTCCCTTCTCCTTTAGGAACACCAACTATTCTTAGGTTTGGATATTTAACATAGTCCCAAACTTCTTGGAGGCTTTATTCTTTTTAAATTCTTTTTTCTTTGTCTTTGATGGATTGGGTTAATTCAAAAGCCTTGTCTTCAAGCTCTGAAGTTTTTCCTTCTTCTTGCTTGATTCTATTGCTGAGACTTTCCAGTGCAATTTGCATTTCTCTATGTGTGTCCTTGATTTCCAAAAATTGTGATGGTTTCTTATTTATGCTATCTATTTCACTGAAAAAATTTTATTTCATATCCCATATCATGTTTTCTATTTCTTTTAAGCTGGACTTCACCTTTCTCTGGTGCCTCCTTGATTAACTTAATAATCAACCTTCTGAATTTTTTTTCTGGCAATTTAGAGATTTTGTCTTGGTTTGGATCCATTGCTGGCCAGCTAGTATGATCTGGCAGTGTTAAAAAATCTTTGTTTTGTCATATTACCAGAATTGTTTTTCTGGTCCCTTCTCATTTGGATAGATTATGTCAGAGGGAAAATCTGGGATTCAAGGGCTGCTGTTCAGATTCTTTTATCCTATGAAATGCTCCCTTGATGTGGTGCTCTCACCCATACTCTAGGAATGGGGCTTCCTGAGAGCAGGACTGCAGTGATTATTTCTGCTCTTCTGGGTCTAGCCACCCAACAGAGCTACCCTGCTCTGGATTGGTACTGGGGAGTGTCTACAGAGAGTCCTGTGATGTGATCCGTCTTCAGGTCTTGCAGCCATGTATACCTGCACCTGCTCCAGTGGAGGCAACAGGGGAGTGAAGTGGACTCTGTAAGGGTCCTTGGTTGTGTTTTTGTTTAGTGCAGTACTTTTGTGTCAGTTGGCCCCCAGCCAGGAGGTGGTGCTTTCAATAGTGCATCAGCTGCAGTCCTATAGGGAGGATGCAAACTTGACCCAGGAACACCTGGTTAAGTATTCAGGTTTCTCAGGTGGTAGACAGGGCCATAGAGCTCCCAAGATATTGTGACCTTTGTTTTTGGCTACCAGGGTGAATAGAGAAACACCAGCAGATGGACACAGGGATAGGTGCCTCTGAGCTCAGCCTCTCCTTGGGTGGGGCTTGCTGTAGCTGCTGTCAGAGATGGGGATGTGGTTCAGTCTGATGGAATTATATTTCCAGGGGGATTATGGCTGCCTTTGCTGCATCATACAGGTTGCCAGGGAAGTGAAGGAAAGCCAGCAGTCACAGGCCTCACCCCGCTCCCACATAGCCTGCAGTCCTAAAGGCCAGTCTCACTCCCACCATGTCCCTCCCAGAGCATGGAGTCTATTTCCAGGCAGCTGGTGACCAGGGTTGAGAACTTGCCCCAGACCACCAGCTTCCCCACTGAGAAAACAAGCAGAGTCACAGTTTATTTCAGCATCTCAGGGAACCTGCAGCAGTGATCTAATTTCTTCAAAGGGTCTGTGGATTCTCTCATCTTTCCTGATATGTTCCTGCAGTAGTTCTTGGAGTAAAGTTCATGATGTGAGTCTCAACACACTCCTGCCTATCCGAGCAGAAGCTGCAAGCTGGTCCTGCCTCCTATCCACCATTTTAATACCTCAAACATTTATCATTTCTTTGTCTTGAAAACATTTTAAATCTTCTTATCTAGTGACTTCTTGATTGGCATGTTGATTTGGGCAATTCCTCATTTAATTTTTTTCATGGAGAGAGCAAAGCTGATTCACAGAAATCAGCTGTTTAATACTTTCTAAGAATTTACCCAATAACTTGGGAGGTAGTTAATCAAATTACTGTTCTTCAGGATCTATACTCATATTTTCAGGCAAAGAAGCCCTGTGTGAGTCACTGACTGGTCTTCAGTCTCTTATGCTGCAACTCTCAACCCCTGTAGAATGGCACACAGTTGTTGGCTATGAATTCAAAGTGAAGAAAGCCAGGTCCTTCTTTTAGTGGGGAGGGAACTTCAGAAGCATATTTTTTAATCTCTTCTCTAATCTCAAGTCTTCTTAGTTTATATTTCCAAAGACGAAGAAGATATTGAGTGAAGGAAAAATACTTATTGTAAAATAATAATTTGGGGATTAAATGAGAAAAAATATGCTTGAGCTAATTTTGTTGTCATTGTTGCTAAAAACACCCCATTTGTCCAAAGCAAACTTCCAGGAGCACAGCTAAGTATCATAGCATAAAATAAAAATCAAGAAGTTTGACTAGAGAGAAATGCTGATAGATACTCATGTAAAACAAGAGAGTTTTCATTTTAGAGATGAACAGACAAGACTGTAAAATAAGTAATTTTGTGTCTATTATTTAAGTTTGAATTCCAGCTGCCAAGGAGCTATCAATAATTTTTTTTCAAGCAAACATATCTTTGTCTTCTTTTCAGAAGACTCTTTGTTTAATATCTCTGGAATTTTTGTTTCATTTTTTAGAGTCTTCTACCTCAGTTGCTAATGGACAAGGTTTCCCCTTTGTCTTTGGCTAGATATTTCTATCTTACAGTCAAAGAGAAACAATGGTGCCTTTATCTATTTCTACTGGAAATGAATTAGGCCTGGTTATCTGAAATCCATGCCTATGACCAAGCAGTGAAAGGCAATGTGATCATAGCAAAGAGCTGAACAAAAACACAGCAAGAATAATGCAGAATTAAAAAATATTTTAAGTTATTAGCAACTTACATAAAAATAGGTGAAACTGACTTTGCAAAATTATGACAGTAAAAGAAATATGACAGAGTTTACTCTCTTTTGCTTCTGACCTGCAAGCTGTCCTTGGTCATACCTAGGAATAGATCTAATTTTGGGAAGAATTTAGTTTATAGTTTAACTTGAAAGCAAGGATGATAATAGTTTCTCCCTAAAACAAATCCCCTCCTTGCTCAGGGACTGAAAATCACCTGTGTAAGACTAAAGAAAGGCCACAAGAATAAAATTATGACAGGGGCTGAACTCTGCTAAAATGTAAGTGTAGTTTCTATAATCCCTTACTTCTCAGGACACAGGAGTCAAGTGGCCAGAGGTCACAAAATAGGTGGGTTTCTATAATTCTTTACTGCTCAGGAGTCATGTGGCCAGCAGTCACAAGATTTGCAACTTTACCAGTTGCTCCTGTATATAATGTCACTATTGTAGAATTAAAGATTGGCTTTTCAGATGTTTCTCAGACCTACCCCATTGAGACTTGTGACTCATGACTCAGCTGGTCCTGTGGCCCCACCCAGAGGCAAACTCAGTGCATAAGGACCATTTTCTACAACCTATGATTTAATTCCCCAACCAATCAGCAGCACCCATTCCCCAGCCCCCGACTACCAAAAATTGTCCACAAAAATCCTAACCTCCAAGCCTTCAGGGAGACCAATTTTGAGTGATAACTCCAGTCCTCCAGCATGGCCCAGCCTCATGACAATAAAACTTTTACTACAGCAATGTCATGGTCTCAGTGAACTGGTTTTATCTATGCAGTGGGCAGGAAAAGCATGTTGGGTGATTGATTACATAGATACTAAGGAGAGAGAACAACTGGGTTGAAATTGCTTAGTAATCATCCATTCAGCCCTTCATTATTTTCAAAAATATGTGGCATGTTAATATATAAAATTCTGTTAAAAGTTTAATGAAAAGTCACAAAATATGATTTCTCTCTCTCTCTCTCTCTCTCTCTCTCTCTCTCTGTGTGTGTGTGTGTGTGTGTGTGTGTGTGTCTGTGTGTATACAAATATACATATGTAGTGGATAGGGGACAGGGAGAAAGATTCTAGGCAGGAAAGGAGGGGAGTTGCAAGCAAACTTGAAAGTTGTATTTTAATATCTCCAGGAATCAGAACAATCAAGCTTGGTACAGTGGTTCACACCTGTAATCCCAGCACTTTGGGAGGCTGAGGTGCAAGGATCTCTTGATCCAGGAGTTTGAGATCAACCTGAGCAGCATAGTGAGACCTCATTTCTAAAATAGAAACATATATATATTGGCTGCAAATGATGGTGCACACCTGTGATCCCAGTTACTTAGGAGGCCGAAGTGGGAGAACTGCTTCAGCCCAGCTGGTTGGGGCTGCAGTGAGCTGTGATCATGCCACTGCACTCCAGCCTGGTCAATAGGGTGAGACCCTGTCTCAAAGAGTAATAACAATGATAATAAAATACAAATAATTATATTGGATATAATATTTATATAATTAAATTATTTAATTGCTTAATTATTTAATAACTATTTAATTAAAACTGTTACAGGCTGTAGGAATTAAAATTATAGATATTTCCTCAGAGACCAAATTTATAAAAATGATATTTGACAGATTTGATAATACAAATAGGACTGACTAGCAAATAAAAATATAGGACACCTGTTAAGTTTGAATTTCAAAAAAAAAATTTTTTTTGTATAAGTATATCCCAAATATTGCATGTGACATACTCAAAAGACTGTAAGGCAGTTGTCTCTGCTTAAAACAAGAACTAAGTTTGACTCTTGGCAGCTGACATTTATATTTCTACAGTAGACACACAATTACTTATCCTGTCTGCTCATGTTTTTAAAATAAAAACTCTCCTATTTTATACAAATAGTTTTTAGCATGGAACATACTTATATTTTAAAACTATTTGTTATTCATCTAAAATTCAAATTTCACTGGTATCCTGGATTTTTGTCTTAGCAACATTAGAAAATGCTATAATTACTTTAAATATCAGAAACATTTAACATTTTTTAAAAACAACCAATCCAAATGTTATGTAATTTGAAGTATTTAACACTCAAAAAAGGAAGTGTTATCCTAGGAGAGGTTTTTTAAATGTCGTTATGATCAGTGCTTGATAGAAGCCTTTCTCAATATATCTGAATTTTAATCCTTTTCCAGCCCAGGGGGCCTAATCTCACTTTTGTAAATGCATTTTTTTTTTTTTTAGCCTTCAAATTTGCAGATTTAGGAGAGGAAAAAAGTTCTTAATATCCTTGGAATATCTGTGTTTCTCTCTCCATGCTGTTTCACATCATCCTAATATGTCCTTACCTAAGACAGTCACCCCACTCTATCTTTGGTCACTTTCTGCCCAGTTGGGCATAGTTCTCTGGGTTGTTTCAGGGTGGGACCAGAGTCTGTGGCCAACCCTGAAAACTGTTCGTTGTGCTCCATGAATTCTTCAGATCAACAGTGACAAGATCCCTGGCTGAAATATTTATAAAAGAGTTTAAATTTCCCTGATTCTGGGTAATGCGACTATAACTTTCTTTGTATTTTAGGATCACAATAATGCAGCCCACTACACTTTTCTAAGGCTCTTTGTTTAAAAAAAAGTAGTTTTAGTTTCACAGCAAAGGTGAGAAGAAAGTATAGGGATATTCCCAATATATATTCTTTTATTGGCTGTCATCTCATGACTCCATATCTTTAGCCATTTTCCTTAACTTTATCACACACCATAGATGTTACCTTAGTACTTTCCTGAGCAGCCTATGTACAGATTGGTAAAATTCCTCTCGCTTTTTCTGGATATACTATATCCTTGATTTATTAACATTGAAGTCATGGCAAATAGAACTATTTCCGTGTAGGTATGTAGTCACCTAATAATAATGTATGTTTATTACTGATAGCTATAGTACTTAGTGTAATATGTACCAAACATTCTAAGTATTTTAAACGTATTAAGTCACTTGTACATAAAGTATGTATTATCATCTGACCTTTGCAGAAGAGGAAACTAAGAAACAAAGTTATACAGCTAGTTATTGTGGATTTGTCCATTTATCTTCGTATGTTAGTCAACGTTTGCTTTGTATATTTTCCAGCTATATTTAAGGAGCATACATGTTCAGAATTATTATGGTCACTTATGGATATCCATGTGCAAAAGAATAAAACTTGACCACTATCTTTTATTTTATATAAAAATGAAATAAAAATGCATTAAAGACTTAAATGTAAGACCTCAAACTATGAAATTACTAAAAGAAAACACTGGGGAAACTCCAGGACACTGGACTGGATAAAGACTTCTTGAGCACTATACTGCACAGGAACAGGCAATCAAAGAAAAAAATTGACAAATGGGATCACATCAAATTGAAAACATTCTGCACAGCAATGAAAACAGTCAACAAAATGAAGAGAACCCAAAGAATGGGAGAAACTATTTGCAAATTACTAATTGTCAAAGGATGACTAACCAGAATATATAAGGTGCTCAAACAACTCTATAGAAAAAACCTAATAATTCAATTAAAAATGGGCAAAAGGCCTGAATAGACATTTCTCAAAAGAAGACATACAAACAGCAAACATGGATATGAAAAGATGCTCAACATCATGGATCGTCAGAGAAATGCAAATCAAAACTCCAACAAGGTGTCGTCTCAACCTAGTTAAAATGGCTTATATTCAAAAGTGAAGCAATAACAAAGGCTGACGAGGATGTGGAGTAAATGGAACCCTTACACTGTTGGTGGGAATATAAATTAGTAAAACCATGATGGAGAACAGTTTGGAGGTTCTGCAGAAAATAAAACAACAGAACTATCATACTACCTAGAAATTCCACTCCCAGGTATATACCTACAAGAAAGAAAATCAGGATATGGAAGTGATAGCTACACTCCCATGTTTATTGCAACACTAATCACAATAGTCAAGATTTGGAAGCAAACTAAGTATCCATCAACAGATGAATATAGTAAAAAATAACCTAATTGTTTATTCTTAAATAACTTTAAGAGTATAATTGGATTGTTTAAAACACAAAAGAAAAATGCTTGAGTTGATGGATACCCTATTTACCGTGATATATTACATATTCCATGCCTGTATGAAAATATTTCATGTAACCTATAAATATATACACCTACTATGTATGCACAAAAATTTAAAATATAGATAAAATTATGTGTTTAGGTGACATTTTAAATATTGCATAAATTTTGATGGAGGAGAGCATTATAATTAATTATAATAAAATATTTTTATTAAATAAGAAAAGCTGCATAGCAAAACTATATTTGGAATTGTTCATGGTATGCACAGAACTGAAAATTGCATCCAATATGTTTTGGCATTCTGCCAACTAAAAGAGAAGTTGTAGTTACCCGAATTTACGAGTATTTTTACATATACATAGAATTACTGAGCAACACAATTTTTGTTACTAGACTTATCTTGAATATAAATATTTCATTATGGTATTAGGTACTTTATTTTCTGCCAATGTCAATTAAACTTTAGTATATTTGAGAATCTAGAGAATCGCTTTTTAAATTGTCTTAAAATGGTATCGAACATTTTGCAAATGAGTCCTCAATTTCAGCAGCATTTTGTTCAAAATCATTTGAAATTTTCAATCAAAGTGTTCCATGAACGAAGTGCCAAAATACTTCAGCTTTCAAAGCTTTCATTGGATTGCTATTGTTGAAAACAAATCTTGGGAACAGGAAGATATTAAAATGTTTTGCTTAATAACAAGGGAGCAATTGAACAAATTGAATAAGAGCTCAAATGGTATATAATATTAAATTTTGAAAATCTGTAATTGTGCTTCAGAATGATGCTTTCCAAACTATCTGTGATAAAGAAACCAGTTTTGTTTGTTTAAATTTCAATCCTCCACAAAATGATACTTTTGGAAAGTACAATAAAAGTAAGAGAAATTAAGTAGACAAAAAGAACATACAAACGTCAAGCCTAGTTTTTAGATCATTAGTTTAAGTGCATATAACAGTGACTTTTACTATATACAACTAGAACAATCATATAGAAAAATAAAGAATCTCAAAAATTCTTTAAGTTGCTCACTGAAGTATGCATACAGGCAAGTAACGCACGGTAATAGTATAAGATTCATGAAGTTTTGTCATTCTGCAATCATAACTAAAGAAAAAATCATGATTGAAATACAGTTCCCATATGAAAAAACTTATGGAAACTTTTAATGAACAAAAGATTTATTAATATTTATGTTTAATATAACAATTGAGCTTGGTTCTTACTAATTTATCTAATCTAAATTAGATTGACAGTAATGCTACTTACAAGAGATTATATTGATCTAACCATTTCTTTTTTTAATAAGCATAAAAACACAGCAAGAAAAAAAACTGTGTAACAAATATGTTGATGGGAATGGAAGAAGAAACTTTCTTTTTCTTTTTCGAGACAGAGTCTTGTTCTGTCACCCAGGCTGGAGTGAAATTGCACCACCTCAGCTCCCTGCAACATTTGCCTTCCAGGCTCAAGTGATTCTCTTGCCTCAGCCTTCCAAGTAGCTGGGATTACAGTCACGCACCACCATTCCCAGCTAATTTTTGTATTTTTAGAAGAGACAGGGTTTTGCCATGTTGGCCAGGCTGGTCTCGATATCCTGACCTCAAGTGATCCAACCACCTCAGTCTCCCAAAGTGCTGGGACTACAGGCATGAACCACTGCACTTGGCTAGTTTTTCAAACATTTTTTTCAACGAGCTCAAATTATTAATTTTTAACTTTTATCTAAAATCAAACAAATGATAATTGCAGTTTCAAAATGTGTATTAGTCCTTCATAGGTAACCTGTTCTGATAATTTATTCTATAAGCTGATAATCAAATTTGTTCTTTAATTTTATGAAAGGAATGAATTACCTATGTTGGCTCTTTTTGTGATGGAAAATAAAATTAAAAGCATTTTGTCATATTCATGAGAGATTTGGTGGTACAATTTTGTGGACATACAGTATCTAGATCATCACCTACTTTATTGATTTATTATCTAATCATGAGTCATGCTGCAATAAGCTGAAGAAACTTTTTCTTTCAAGCTTCTAACTTTAATTTTTGTTCTTCAGTCTCATCCGCCGCTGAAAAGCCTATTACATTCCTTCATTGTATGCCTGTGTGATGGTTGATATTGAGTGTCAATTTGATTGGATTGAGGGATGCAAGGTATTGTTCCTGGGTGTGTCTGTGAGGGTGTTGTCAAAGGAGATTAACATCTGAGTCAGCGGACCAGAAAAGGCACACCCTCAATCTGAGTGGGCATCATCTAACTGGCTGCCAGTGCAGCCAGAATAAAAGCAGGCAGAAGAATGTAGAAAGACTAGACTGGTTTAGTTGTCTGGCCTCTATCTTTCTCCCGTGCTGGATGCTTCCTGCCCTTGAACATCAGACTCCAAGTCTTTCAGCTTTGGGATAGACTTGGACTGGCTTCCTTGCTCCTTGCTCCTCAGCTTGCAGACAGCCTATTGTAGAACCTCATCTTGTGATCGTGTAGGTCAATACTCCTTAATAAACTCCCCTTTATATATACATCTATCTTATTAGTTCTGTCCCTCTAGAGAACTCTGATTAATATATCATGCAATAAGATCATTAAAAATTCCCAAAATGTCAGGCAAATAAGCAAGCCTAGTGTCCAACATATATCTTTAGAAACCCAGAATTATTTTCGTATCTTGGGAAAATACATTCTTGGCAGAACTTTAACCCTGGACAACAATCACATCTCAGCATACAATAACAATTATATATGACCAGTCTTCATAGAATCACATAATAGAGAAATATTTTATTTTAACATCAGAGTAAAACTAGTATGAAATCTATTGGTCTTCTTTTCTCTGAAATCACTTCCAACACTACCATCACCATTTGGTTTAATACTTCTGCCATATTCAAAGAAGGCAGGTCTTTTCCACTGTGAGAACAAAGCTTTATCATCAGTAAATTAGGGTCAAGTGTAGTTTGTCCTGAAGTCCATTAGGCAGCTGAGGACTAAAAGAAACTTAAATGAATCAAACTCCAGAAAGTAACAAGCCCTCAAAAGAGAAGAAAAAGCTGAGCATGGTGACCCATGCCTGTAATCTCAGCACTTTGGGAGGCTAAGGCAGGTGGATCACCTGAGGTCAGGAGTTCAAGACCAGCCTGGCCAACGTGGCAGGCCTCTACTAAGATTACAAAAATTAGCCAGGCATGGTGGCATGCACCTGTAATCTCAGCTGAGGCAGAAGATTCACTTGAACTAGGGAGGCAAAGGTTGCAGTGAGCTGAGATTGCACCACTGCACTACAGCCTGGGCAATAGAGCAAGACTCCATCTCAAAAAACAAAAAACAACCCCCCCCCCCCACAAAACAGGAAAGATTTACAGCTTCTGTATGTCAACTGATATGGAGAGTGAAGGGAGCAATGGGCCACTGAAAAAGCTAATGAGTAACCAGTCTAACTTTCAGCAAGTTTTCTAGGGCTGTGTGTGAATGATGCTGGCCAGCCCAAGATACAAAGGAAGACTGCACCACCCTCCAGCGCTTTCCCTCACATCTTAGGGAGACCTCACATTGTGGCAGGGAAAGAAAGGAGAAATTTCACCCCTAGGCTTAACTCCAGGCATTCAACTCATTAAGACTGAGGGAGGAACAGAAGAGTGGAGAGCGATCTCTCAGGTAATTCTTCACGGAGCATCTACTGGCTGCATCCACCCTCCAGAGGCCAAGAGTGGTGCAGCAGGAATGAAAAAGATCACCCAAGGCACAGAATGCAGAGGGCAAAATTGGAAAACAAAGGGAACTCTCTAACCACCCAAATCCCTGGCAACCAGAATATAAAGTGGGGAGAGCTTGCTCAGAGGTCAGCAGGCAAGCGGCCCATCTGTGAAACGCAACAGACATCCTGAGATTCACTAGTGCCAGGACCCCAGGCCCTGCTGAAGAGAAAGGCTCGATGTATTTTAGATATTGCAGTGCATTGCTATCATGGTTTTATTGACTCAACAACCATTTAGATATACCCACACGTTTACTCTTCTGTTGCCTTACATTTCTCTTTAAATCTTCGAGTTTCCTTTTGGAATCATTTTTCTTTACTTGAAAAACGCTCTTTAGTACTACTCTTAGAATAGATCAGCTATTAGCAAAATGTCTTCATTGCGTCTCTATTTTTTGGAGAATATTTTTGCTGGGTAAAGAGATATATTATGTAAATGAAACTAAGAGTTTGAATAAAAGGCTTATTCCTCGACATACCAGAGGATTTCCCTTTTCATAATTAGGTCATAGCTAAATTGGATACTGTCTTACAGAGAAGCATACAGCAGACACAACTTGAAGATCTTTGCAAGATACCAGGCTTCACGCGGTCCAAAAATTTTACTAACATTGGTAGGATTTGGGGTACTGTGGGACTGTGTTAGAAGGAATTCCGGGGTCCTGCTGCTGGGGAGGGGGCCTGGTTTTCCCCGAGGGCTCCTTGTTCAGTTTCCCGCCCTCAGGCCAGGTAGTCAGGTAGAGCTCTTTGTTTCCCATCCCCTCCTCCCCCAGGGCTCTTTGTCTTTGAATTTCCCGTGCCTTTGAATTTCTCTGTGACGCCAAGGTTATAAAACAAATCGCCAATCGGGTAACGGAGTCAAAGATCAATCATCCCAGAAAAAGTTTGAAACAACTCCTCTCATTGGACAAGAACTTGAATGGGGAGGGAATAAATCAAGTCTAAAAACTCCGGCGGACCCTGACTAGAGGGTGTGCTCTTTCCGAATCTCCTCACAGGAAAGTGTGGGAGCTGTGCTTTTACTCTGCCTAATAACCTGCGCTTTGCCTGCTCTTTGGGTTCACAAGTTTTATTTCAGCTGTAAACTCACTGCACCTCCGGGGCCCCTTTCTCCATTCTTCAGGGGTTAGGAAGGCAAAGAACCTAAAGTGCAGGGCTATGGTTTCTGCTTCCGTGGTGGTTTAGGGGTTAGGATTCCAGGTTTTCACCCAGGTGGCCCCGATTTGACTCCCGGTGTGGGGAACCAAGGAATCCGGCTGCAGTAACAGTACTGAGCCCATCAACGTTCAGACTAGACTAACCAACCCTTTACCCAAACTAGTAAAATACTCTTTCTAACCACAACCAAAGGAGGGACTGAGGCCCATAGTATAAGCACCAATAGAAATAGGATTTATTGTGTCTTGCACTATCCCATACAATACTCTTAGCCTCCCTGGAATGGGAGTTCAAAATTGTAGGGTAATTACTAGAATGATGATATCTTGCTCACTTTCCAGGATTGCGTGATCCGCTGGATAAAATTCTGTCTGCTAGTCATGGCCCTAAACTAGTCAGAGTCATCTTCTTTGCAGTGGCCAGTTCTGTTGCCTAAAACATCCCCGCATTGTTAACCCTAGCTTCTAATCATAAAAAAAAAAAAAAAAAAAAAAAAAAAAAAAAAAAAAAAAAAAAAAAAAAAAAAAATAGACTCTGACCTGGAAGAACAAAGTGCTTCTGTAAAAATCATTACATTACTGTCCATACAGGTCAGACATGTAACAGCGTAAGGAATAAATATTGGAGCTATTATTTTCTGTACAGTTAACTTTTACCCTCCAGAAACTCTTCAACTGCTTTATAGGAGTTGTTCAGCTCCAGAGAATCTGCCCTTCCCGAAAGAGATAACTGGCACAGCTGCCATGTTAAATGATTCCTACACTACCACATAGTCTGTGCCCTCTTAAGCACCATTTTGTTTGTGGAGCCCATCCTTTGCCTGTTTCTCAGAAATAAACCAGTTGCATTTATTAGGTAATTATTACAGGCTTTTCTTTATATCCCGTGGCAGACAGGTTTCCTTATAGCATGTGCCCAGGAATTAAAAAATGAAGCCACATGGGCTACTCTGAAGAATTACCCAGAAGAATCACTAATTTACTTTTGTATATGCACTATCCATGCAATAATTCCTATAATGCGGTCTTTTGCAATTGTATAATTGTAAAAGGTAGTGAGAAATTTATACAATTGGAAAGGGTGGTAGGAAATTAAATCTTACCTGATGTTATGAATGATATTTTCACAGCTCTGAAAGCTCATTGGACCAATCTAAACTCTTCAGTTCAAGAAGTAATTATCAAAGTCATAGTTTTAGATTTTCTCTCAGTTTATCAATGTGGTATCTGTGTCATTGCTAACACTTCAGATGCACTTGGAGAAACACTACTGGCCAAATACAACAATTCACCTCTAAGAGATTCACCTGGTGCTTCCAAGTAGACCCCAATAGACTGTGATGTGTTTCCTTGTTCTGGATGCTAATCATTCTGCTCTCAGTTTTTGTGAACTTTGCAATTGCCAAGTGTGGACTCTCTGGAGTCATCAATGTTTCTGCATAGTCACTATCTTATCACATAATCCAACTCCTTATATGATGAAAGGAGAAACAAAGAAGAGACCCTAGTCTGACTCTAAACTGTTGTTTGTTGTTTCTGACACAAAGTATTATCTAGAGATTCTAACAGTATTGTAGACCTGGAATTAGAGTCTTTTCTGCCTGCCCTTCTGGTCTGGCCAGAGGTTGGCCACAAAAAGAGGTTCAGGAGGAAGTATAGGAACAATCACCCCCACAATGTATGTAAGAATAAGAACAATCACTTTGCAATTATAACTGCAGAATGCCATATGGTTTGCATAATACTTCTTAGCTCACAATATTATCTAGTTTGCATTGACCCTTGCCTAAAAAAAAAAAAATTAATCCATCCAAATGTTCATTCTCCTTCTGATACCATAGCCTAAGAACTTCTTAGACCAATTCATAAATAATAAAAACTTATTCTTTCTTGGTTAATTAATTTGCAAATAATTTTTCAGGACTTCTTTTTAATTGTTCTTCCTTGCTGTAGTATGCCAATAACATTCTGGTTATATCACAGCAGGTTTCTTTATTTAAGAGGCTTTCCACATATAGACTAGAATACAGACATATAGAAACATCATATAAATACAATAATTTCCCGAATTAGGTTCTAGGTTAAGACAAATATGAATGCTTAAGAACAAAACAAATAAGCAGACCCTGAGAAGATAAAGCAGCAAATCGATCATCTCATCCTGAAGCATCAAAATGCTATATTGCTTATTAGCTCTATAGCGCTCTTCCTCTAGAGAACTCAAGAAGTTTGGACATACCTTGAAAAAGGCATTTAAAGCCACTCTAACACTTAATAGTGATACTGAGTCACTGTCAGTATGAAAATTTAAAAGAACATCCCCGAACGAAATAATGAACCTTGCTATAGACTAACACTGGAGAAACAACCTTGGATTGAGGACAGCTCTAGCTTTGGTCATCTGTAATGATGCCACACAAGGCAAATTGCTTAAAGTTTCAGACCTCAATTTTCTCCTATAAAATGAAATCATAATATCTGTCATACTTCACTGAAAACGTTACTGAAACAGTAAAGTTAAATAATAAATATAAAAATAATTGTAAAACTGGAAAATACAACACAAAGTCAAGCAATTGTGTCTGTATATAAACATTTTAGGTTTTATATAGATTTTTATTCATGGATTTATATTCTTTCCACACCTGCCCACTCTGCTATCCCCATGCTCACCCATCCCAATTTTTCACATCCCAAAATCAAAGTATTATGTCTTCTAGGAAGTTGAATCTGTACATTGTGAATTGAAAATCTCATTCAATGTATTTGCTTGAATTTGAACCAATCACAGGAAGTAAGGTGGAGGAATTGGGGTACAGCATAGCAAATCAACTTCAGTGAATGCCAACACAGAGAAATCAACTTCTTCAAATGCTTTAGGTAGCTGTATTAATCCAAAAAAATTCATTTAAAATGTAATTTTGCATGTGATTAATCTATCATCTGGTCTGATTGCCTCTGGTACATTTTTATAATTATAAATTGAATGGAGAACAAAGATAATTCAAATAATCTTATTGGCCAAAGCACAAGGCATTAATTCAGTTTATAATAGCAATAATGACCTCAGCCCAGGACATTTCCAGGCAATTAATGACTGGCTGGAGTTAATGGCCCAAGTTTCAGCCAAGGACCATCAACTCCTCCTAGCTGGTCATCAATCCTCAGAAAATGCCCAATGTTCAGATCCATTCAGAGTCTGACTCCATCCCAACTTTATATTTTCAAATAAGTTTGTTGCTTTACTCTTTTTCCTCAAAGCCTATGTTACTTGTAAACTGGGCAAAAATGATTGACATCGTTTTTGAATAATAAAGTAATTCATGGAACGTAAGAACAACTAAATGACACATAGACATTATAAGTTAAATTGTATTGTAACATTGAAAACATAGTACAGAACCAAAGCACAAGGTATTGATTTTCTAACTCTACCATTTTCTCAAAATCAGTCCTGCTAAGGAAAACCTGGGTCTGTGCCCCGATTTTTATGTCCTTAGTCTATTTCTCCCAGAGGAAAACAAAAATCAGATTTAACCTATAATGTATACATTTCTGCTTTCTACCTAACAAGCTATCCTGTTTGACCTTAAATTATTTTCCAGAAGGAGTAGGAGACAGGGCAGAGAGAAGCAGGACTTAATATGCAAGCCCAAGAGATACCACATGACAATATCATCAGTCATTTCAAGCTTCTCTAGGGTATTTTACCTACTTTTTTCCCCAGTCTCACAGGAGGCATATGAAACAGATGAGCTGGATTACCAGCATAGCACACACTAGTTCTTTGTGAGCTGTTCAAGCAGAGAGAGGGATTTGGACAACCAACCTCCATCTCTATGGGAGGCCACCAGGATGCTGTTCTCACCTCTCACCAGGAACCAGAGACTACAGAAAAAGCAATGCAATGACTCATTGCGTTTGCCTCCCATCAGCTCCCCCTCCCTTTTTTCCTTCTGACTCCTTTGTTGTTTTAATCCATCATGAGAAAGCCAGAAGTCATGAAACGGCAGTATGTAAAGTGGCCTTTACAATCAGGGTCACTGGCCTGGAAGACAGGGACTTAGAACACCTGTGGCTGTTAATAAACGAGAAAATGCCTTCATTCAGAGATCACACTTGTCCAAAGCCTGTTCTATTAATCATCTATTTTTAAAAGGCAACCCTTTTGGAAATATGTATACAACATTCAAGTGGGCAATTCGTTATCATTATTACTTACATTAACAACTAATGTCCAAAACAGGCCTCTTGCAGTCTGTGCAGTCATTGCCTGTAAAAGGAAACAGAATGTCCCTCAGTAGCTGAACTAATGTCTCCCAGAGGGGATTTCTCAACAGAAAATCGGAGATGTGCTGCCAAAGAATAAAGTCTGGTCGTGAAAAATGATTGATGATGAGAATAGTCAAAATAATGTTAATAAATGACAAATAACAATTCACTCTTATAAAGTAAAGAGAAACATTGCATTCCCATCTTTTCTTACTTACTGGGAAGATGCATATCTGTCATTAAAACCATTATTCCTGCTGTCAAAATTCAGACATGAAATAATTCAAAAGCTGTCACAAAGAGCATTTACATATTGATGGTTTGATGTATGCTAAGTCAGAAAGAAATAAATGAAAGTCCAGAAAACAGGATTCTTCATATATCGTAGTCTACCTTCACCCAGAGGCCATGTGCAGGTGTGAGACAATAGAGATACTGAGGATTGTTAAGCAGGAGTAGGGAAATATTAAAAGATGACCTGTCAAATTTTGCTAGGGCAGATTTGATATGCTAGAATAGTACACATTTTGATTTGCTCAACATCATGCAAATCAATACTACATTTGGAGGAAAATTAATAAGATCTATAGAATACAAATGTATAGAATACATTTGAATTTAAGAAAAAAGTAATAATTTTGTTTTACTGATTTACAGAAAGCAGCTAATGATCAGTGTCAGTTGTCCCAATTTCATTTCTTGAAGCAGACGACTTGAAATGATATATATTCTACAGATAAAGATGTAACTAGATAATTGGTTTAGGACCAGATTTTCTATGCTGGAGTTCAGAAGGTTCAGGAATCTTCAACCCTGTTTTTCAGAGCTAGGAAATGAACTCATGCCTGTCTTAATACAAATCCTATGTGCTTTCTGTCTCACTGTGACTCACATGCTAAAATCTCTTCCTATGATTCCATACAATATGCTATCTCACCTAGAGGGATTTTATAAACCATTCAGATGCAAACAGGAGAAGAATTCACCATTACTCCACTATCATGGATTGTGTGTTTATGCAACCTCTCCCCCACTGAATTCTTATGTTGAAACCCTAACCCCCAACAGAATGGTATTAGGAAGTGAGCCCTTTGAGACGTAATTAGGTCATGAGGGTGGAACCCCTATGATGGGATTAGTGTTCTTATACAAAGAGGAATAGAGTTAGCTCAATCAATTTCTATTATGTGAAGCTACAGGGAAAAACTGGCAGTCTATATCCTGGAAGAGAGCCCTCACCAGAACTGAGCATGCTGGTACCCTGATCTTGGACTTCCAGGCCTCTGAGAAATATATTTCTGCTGTTTGTAAGTGACCAGTTTATGTTAAGTTGTTACGGCATCCCAAACTAAGATACTAATTATCTATTTAACTTGTTTATAAAATAAGACACGATACATGCCCTCAAAATGCTCTGATTTGCATCTAACTAGAGGTTAGAATTTGGAAAACCTTACTATCTAAGGAAGGCTGCAGCTTCACTCAGTGTGGAAAAGAGGTGACATCAATACCCATAATGTAAAGCATGTCTTAAAACAGCCCCCAAAGAACACTTAACTGTTAATAATGAAGATCAAGAGCTGCAAGTAGCATAAAGTTGTATAACTGTTATTCAAACTAGGCATGTAAGAAAAAACATGTATTTAAACATTATTCCCAATTGAGTCTAGGGGAAGAAGAACACGCTAAAGGTACATATATACCTTTCTGATTACCAAATTGATGGTCTCTCTCCTCTTACCTCCTTGGATTAAAGGGTGTCTAAGATGAATTTAGGTTATGAACTCCTATATTTAATTTCCATTTAGATTACATAGTGAACATTAATTACAGGTATACCTCCATTTTTTGTACTTCACTTTGTGGTGCTTCACAGACATGGTGGCAATCCTGCATTGAGCAAGTCTATCAGGCCCATGTTTCCAATGTCATGTATACACTTCATATCTCTCTGTCAAATTTTCGTAATCCTTGTAATATTTTAAACTTTTAAAATTAATATTATACCTATTATGGTGACATGTGGTCAGTGATCTTTGATGTTACTATTATAATTGTTTTGGGATACCATGAATCCCGCCCATATAAGATGGCAAACACAATAGGTAAACACTGTGTGTTTTTGACAGTTCCACTAACTGGTTGTTACTGTCTCTATTCTTCTCCTTGCACCTTCCTATTCCCTGAGACACAATATTGAAATGAGACAAATTAAAAACTCTACAATAGCCTATAAGTATTCAAGTAAAAGGAAGAGTCACTCATCTCTAACTTTAAATCAACTTAGAAACAATTAAGCTTAAAGAGGAAGGTATGTTGAAAGCCAAGATAGGCCAAAAGCTAGATTTTTTCCACCAAACAGTTCGCCAAGTTGTGAATGTAAATAAAAGTTCTTGAAGGGAATTAAATGTGCTACCCCAGTGAACATACAAATGATAAGAAAGCAAGACAGTTTTGAGCTCTGGATTGCAGTTCCCAGTGAAAATGCAGAGGCCGCTGCAGGTGATCCCCAGGCAAGCAGGGTCTGGAGTGGGCCTCCAGCAGTCCTACAGCAGGGGAAGCTGGCTGTTAGAAGGAACACTAAGAAACAGAAAGAAATAACTTCATCAGCAACAAAAAGGACGTCCACTCAGAGACTCCATCTGAAAGTCACCAACCACAGAGACCACAGGTAGATAAATCCAAAAAGATGGGAAGAAACCAGCACAAAAAGGATGAAAACACCCAAAACCAGAACACCTCTCCTCCTCCAAGGGATCACAACTCCTCACCAGCAAGGGAACAAGGCTGGATGGAGAATGAGTCTGATGAATTGAAAGAAACAGGCTTCAGAAGGTGGGTAATAACAAACTTCTCTGAGCTAAAAGATCATGTTCTAACCCAATGCAAAGAAGATAAGAACCTTGAAAAAAAGGTTTGATGAAATGCTAAAGAGAATAAACAGCTTAGATAGGAATATAAATGAATTGATGGAGCTGAAAAACACACCATAAGAACTTTGTGAAGCATACACAAGATTCAATAGCCTAATTGACCCAGCAGAAGAAAGGATATCCAAGATTGAAGATCAACTCAATGAAATAAAATCAGAAGGCAAGATTAGAGAAAAAAGGGTAAAAAGAAATGAATAAAGTCTAAAAGAAATATGAGATTATGAGAAAGGACCTAAACTACATTTGATAGGTGTACCTGAATGTGACAAAGAGAATGAATCCAAGCTGGAAAATACTCTTCAGGATATTATCCAGGAAAACTTCCCCAACCTTGCAAGGCAGGACAATATTCAACTCCAGGTAATACAGAGAACACCACAAAGATATTCCTCAAGAAGAGAAACCCCAAGGCACATAATCGTCAGATTCACCTGGGTTGCAATGAAGGAAAAAATGCTATGAGCAGCCAGAGGGAAACATTGGGTTACCCACAAAGGGAAGCCCATCAGACTCACAGCAGATCTCTCAGCAGAAACCCTGCAAGCCAGAAGAGAATGGGGGCCAATATTCAACATCCTTAAAGTAAAGAACTTTCAACCTAGAATTTCATATTCAGCCAAAGTAAGCTTCATAAGCAAAGGAGAAATAAAATCCTTTATCAACAAGCAATTGCTGAGAGATTTCATCACCACCAGGCCTGTTTTACAAGAGCTCTTGAAAGAAACACTAAACATAGAAAGGAACAACCAATACCAGCCACTCCAAAAACGTACCAAATGGTAAAGAGTATTGACACAATGAAGAAATTGTGTCAACTAATGGGCAAAACAACCAGCTAGAATCAAAATGGCAGTATCACATTCACACATAAAAATATTAACCTTAAATGTAAATGGGCTAAATGCCCCAATCAAAAGACACAGACTGGTAAATTGGATAAAAAGTCAAAACTCATTGGTGTGCTCTATCCAGGAAACTCATCTCACATGCAAGGATACAGATAGGCTCAAAAAAAGGGATGGAGGAAGATTTACCAAGCAAATGGAGAGCAAAAAAAAGCAGGAGTTGCAATTCTAGCCTCTGTTAAAATAGACTTTAAACCAACAAAGATCAAAAGAGACAAAGAAGGGCATTACGTACTGGTAAGAGGACCAATGCAACAAGAAGAGTTAATGATCCTAAATATAAATGCACCCAATACAGGAACACCCAGATATATAAAGCAAGTTCTTAATGACCTACAAAAAGACTTAGACTCTCACATAATAATAGTGGGAGACTTTAACACTCCACTGTCAATATTAGACAGATCGATGAGACAGAAAATTAACAAGGATATCCAGGACTTGAACTCAGACCTGGACCAAGCAAACCTAATAGACATTTACAGAACTCTCTATCCCAAACCCACAGAATATACATTCTTCTTAACACCGCATCACACCTACTCTAAAGCTGACCACATAATTGGAAATAAATTACCCCTCAGCAAATGCAAAAGAATGGAAATCATAACAAATAGTCTCTCAGACCACAGTGCAATCAAATTAGAACTCAAAATCCAGAAACTAATTCAGAACTGCACAACTTCATGGAAACTGAACAACTGGCTCTTGAATGTTGACTGGATAAACCATGCAATGAAGGCAGAAATAAAGATGTTCTTCGAAACCAACAAGAATGAAGACACAACGTACCAGAATCTCTGTGACACATTTAAAGCAGTGTCTAGAGGAAATTTTATAGCAATAAATGTCCACATGAGAAGCAAGGAAAGAGATAAAATCGACACCCTATCATCAAAATTGAAAGAGCTAGAGGAGCAAGATAAAAAACTCAAAACCTAGCAGAAGACAAGAAATAACTAAGATGAAAACAGAACTGAAGGAGAGAGAGACATTAAAAAAAAAAAAAAACACTTCAAAAAGTCAATAAATCCAGGAGCTGGTTTTTTGAAAAGATCAACAAAATAGGCCACTAGCTAGATTAACAAAAAAGAAAAGAGAGAATAATCAAATAGATGCAATAAAAAATGATAAAGGGGATATCATCACAGATTCCACAGAAATACAAATTACCGTCAGAGATTACTACAAACAGCTCTATGCACATAGACCAGTAAACCTGGAAGAAATGGATAAATTCCTGGACACTTACACACTCCCAAGCCTAAACCAGAACGAAACCCTGAATAGACTAATGAAAAGGGCTGAAATTGAGGGAGCAATTAATAGCTTACCAACCAAAAAAGCCCAGGTCCAGATGGGTTCACAGCCTAATTTACCAAACATACAAAGAGGAGCTGGTACCATTCCTTCTGAAACTATTCCAAACAATACAAAAAGAGGGAATCCTCCCCAAATATTTTTATGAGACCAACATCATCCTAATACAAAAACCCAGCAAAGACTCAACAAGAAATGAAAACTTCAGTTCAATAACCATGATGAACATCGATGCAAAAATCTTCAATAAAATACTGGCAAACCAATTGTAACAGCATATCAAAAAGCTTATCCATCACCATCAAGTAGGCTTCATCCCGGGGATGCAAGGCTGGTTCAACATAAGCAAGTCTATAAACGTAATTCACCACATAAACAGAACCAAAGACGAAAACCACATGATTATCTCAATAGATGCAGAGAAGGCCTTTGACAGAATTCAACAGCCCTTTATGCTAAAAACTCTCAATAAACTAGGTATCGATGGAATGTATCTAAAAATAATAAAAGCTATTTACAACAAACCCACAGCCAATATCATACTGAATGGGCAAAAACTGGAAGCATTCCCTTTGAAATCCAGCACTAGAGAAGGGTGCCCTCTCTCACCACTCCTATTCAATATAGAGCTGGATGTTCTAGCCAGAGCAATTAGGCAAGAAAAAGAAAAAAAGCGTATTCAATTAGGAAACAAGGAAGTCAAAGTGTCTCTATTTGCAGATGACATGATTGTATATTTAGAAGACCCTATCATCTCAGCCCAAAATCTCCTTAAACTGATAAGCAACTTCCGCAAAGTCTTGGGATACAAAATCAATGTGCAGAAGTCACAAGCATTTGTACACACCAATAACAGACTAACAGAGAGCCAAATAATGAGCAAACTCCCATTCACAATTGCTACAAAGAGAATAAAATACCCAGGAATACAACTAACAATGTAAAGGACCTCTTCAAGGAGAACTACAAACCACCGATCAAGGAAATTAGAGACAACAAAAACAGGTGGAGAAACATTCCATGCTCATGATTAGGAAGACTCAATATCGTGAAAATGGCCATACTGCCCAAAGTAATTTACAGATTCAATGCTATCCCCTTCAAGCTACCAATGACCTTCTTCACAGAACTGGAAAAAACCATCTTAAACTTCATATGGAGCCAAAAGAGAGCCCGCATAGCCAAGTCAATTCTGAGCAAAAAGAACAAAGCTGGAGGCATCATGCTACCTGACTTCAAACTATACGACAAGGCTACAGTAATCAAAACAGCACGGTACTGGTACCAAAACAGAGATATAGACCAATGGAACAGAACACTGCCTTGGAGGCAATGCCACACATCTACAACCATCTGATCTTTGACAAACCAGACAAAAACAAGCAATGGGGAAAGGATTTCCTATTTAATAAATGGTGTTGGGAAAACTGGCTAGCCATGTGCAGAAAGCAGAACCTGGACCCCTTCCTGACACCTTACACTAAAATTAACCCCAGATGGATTAAAGACTTAAACAGAAGACCTAACACCATAAAAACCTTGGAAGAAAACCTAGGCAAAACCATTCAGGACATAGGCATAGGCAAGGACTTCATGACCGAAACACCAAAAGCATTGGCAACAAAAGCCAAAACAGACTAATGGGATCTAATTAAACTCCAGATCTTCTGCACAGCAAAAGAAACAATCATTAGAGTGAACTGGCAACTAACAGAATGGGAAAAAAATTTTGCAGTCTACCCATCTGACCAAGAACTTATATACAAAATCTACAAAGAACTAAAACAGATTTACAAGAAAAAAACCAAACAAGCCCATTCAAAAGTGGGCAAAGGATATGAAGAGACACTTTACAAAAGAAGACATATATGAGGCCAACAAACATATGAAAAAATGCTCATGCATCACTGGTCATCAGAGAAATGCAAATCAAAACTACATTGAGGTACCATCTCATGCCAGTTAGAATGGCGACCATTAAAAAATCTAGAGACAACAGATACTGGAGAGGATGTGGAGAAATAGGAACACTTTTACACTGTTGGTAGGAGTGTAAATTAGTTCAACCATTGTGGAAGACAGTGTGGCGATTCCTCAAGGATCTAGAAATAGAATTTCCATTTGACCCAGCAATTCCATTACTGGGTATATATTCCAAAGGATTATAAATCATTCTAGTATAAAGACACATGCACACGTATGTTCATTGCAGCACTGTTTACAATAGCAAAGACTTAGAACCAACCCAAATGCCCACTGATGATAGACAGGGAAAATGTGGCACATATACACCATGGAATACTATGCAGCCATAAAAAACAATGAGTTCGTGTCCTTTGTAGGGACATGGATGAACCTGGAAACCATCAGTCTCAGCAAACTGACACAGGAACAGAGAATCAAGCACCACATGTTCTCACTCATAGGTGGGTGTTGAACAATGAGAACACATGGACAAAGGGAAGGGAGCATCACACACTGAGGTCTATAGGCAGGGACTAGGGGAGGGATAGTGGGGGGTTAGGGAGTTGGGGAGGGATAACATGGGGAGAAATACCAGATATAGGTGATGATGATGGAGGCAGTAAACCACATTGCCATGTATGTACCTATGCAACAATCCTGCATGTTCTTTACATGTACCCGAGAACCTAAAATGCAATTTTATATATATATATATATATATATATATATATATATATATATATATGAAAGAAAGACAGTTTTATTACTGATATGAGGAAATTTAGTGGTCTGGATAGAAGACCAAACTAGCTCCAACATCCCCTTAAGCTGAAGCCTAATCCAGAGCAAGGCCCTAACTCTCTTCTATTCTGTGAAGGCTGAGAGCGGTGAGGAAGATGCGGAGGAGAAAAGCCTGAAGGTGGCAGAGGTTGATTCATGAGGCTTAGGGACAGAGCTATCTTCATCACACAAAAATGCAAGATGGATCCGTCACTTCAGCTCTGGTTGCCCTGAACCCACCTATCTCCTTGGTGGAGCCTGCTTCCTATCCTACCACCTCTCTGCTCTGTTCTTGTTGCTGAACTTCTTCCCCGAATAAATCTGGCAGGAGTGACATTGCCTAAACCCAAACCAGAGGTGGCCTGGGGACCCAGTAAGTGTTCCGGGGCTACCCTTCAAATGACAACATCTTATGCTTTAGCTGATATAATGAGTGAACAGTTGGTCAAAGAACTGCAGTAAGAGGAAGAAGCTGTCACTTTTCCTGAAGTAGCTGTTGTTAAAAGACCATTTATTACTGGAGAAAACATTGACACTGCCAATGACCTAATGTTGGCTCAGATACTATAGATGGAATATGTGCAAAGAATATGATGATGCACAACTTAGGCATAAAGAAAAGAAAATTCAATAGATAGAAACATTTCTATTTCCTTTGAAAATTATTGAAAAATACATCCTGATGAAGACAGTAATAGCTCTGAAGATGAGGCTGACTGGCAGGATACTCATGATGATCTCTACTGACTAGCAAAACCAGTTCCCACTCCCAAAAAGAGTTTTATTGGAAAAGGAAAAGGCATTACCAGCAAACATCATGAAGTAGTATGTGGGAGAAAGGATCCAGCAAGAATGGACAATTTTGCACCTGCGTTTCAGTAGAAGACAGAATGGATTTAAAACTACCAAACGAAGATTTGATGCTTCAAAACATCATGCCTACTCAGAAGAACATCAAAGTGCCTGCCTCCATAAGTAAAAGGAACATTCTACTGTAGAAAACACGGTTGATCCTGAGACATGTTTTCTTATGTACAAAAATGGTCACCTCTGGAATGTTGGAGACAATCACTGACTATTAGTACAGGAGAGAAATCTTTTGTCTTTCATGTATACAGAAAGAGTATGGAGCATAAAAAGAAATATAGTCAAGTTATGCTTACAGAATGTGCCATTATGGTATTTACAACAACCCTTAATGAGTTGAAGAATCATGACAAATACATTAAAGATGATCTTAGGTTTAAAGATCACTTCAGTAAACTAAGTCCACATAAGATTATCCACATGTAGGCAGAAAGCAACATGCAGAATCTCACAAGAATGCAGAGAACTGGAATTCCTTGTCCAATAGTTGTACATTTGAAAACAAAAAATATATTTTAGTTATGTCTTTTATTGGTCATGATTATGTTCCAGCCCCTAAATTAACAGAAGTAAAGCTCAGTAGTGAAGGAATGAAAGAAAACTACTAACGAATCCTTCATTTGATGCCACAGTTATGTAATGAATGTACATTTTTTATACTAACCTCAGAAAGTAAAACATACTGTGGCATGTTAGTAAGGTCTGGTTGTTTGACATCAGTCAGTCAGAAGAACCAACTTGTCTTAATGGACTGGAACTGTTTTTCTATGACTATAGAATGTCTCACAGTTTTTCCAGAAAGGAGTAGTAAGGAAAGCTATTGATGAATGAGACCTCTTCAATACTGTTTTAAACATCTCAGCAGATAATGAAGTGGATTTTTAGCTAAGATAGAAGTATTGGAGAAAATGAATGAAGATCACATTTAGAAGAATGGAAAGAAAGCCGCTTCATGCCCACCAGTATTGTATGGTGAATAACACCAATGCTCACTGCTGTCAGTGTAAATACAGAGGCAATTACCAGCTGCGAATAGCAAATAAAGTTATGGTTGACTTGCAGTACCAAACCATGAGAAGTACACAATGGTGTCTCTCTGCTTTTCCCCCTCCTTATAACCTATGTGCCAAATGTGTGGAATTTTTAGCTCAACATTGAGAAAATAAAATGTTACT
>NW_016107344.1:10267888-10282528 GCF_001604975.1 Cebus imitator
AAAAAAAAAAAAAAAAAAAAAAGGCAAAGCAAAGCAGCAAGGGCTGATGTAGAAGCTACAGCAAATTATCCAGAAGATCTAACCAAGATAATTTATGAAGGTAGCTACACTAAAAAATAGATTTTTCATGTGGACAAAACAGTTATCTATTGGAAGAAAATGCCGTCTAGGTCTTTCATAGTTAGAGAAGTCAACTATTTGCCTGCCTTCAAAGCTTTGAAGGACAGACTGACTCTTGTTACAAGCTAATGAGTTGAAGTTAAAACCAGTGCTCATTTACCATTTCTGAAGTTCCAGTCCTTTAAAAATTGTGCTAAATCTACTCTGACTGTGCTCTAAAAATAGAAATCAAAGCCTAGATGGCAGCACAGCCTTTTACAGGATGATTAACTGAATATTCTAAGCCCATTGTTGAGACCTACTACTCAAAAAAGGCTTCTAGCCAACCAAGAGCTCTGATGGAGATGCACAAGGAGATTAATGTTGTTTTCATATCTGCTAACAGAACATCCACTCTGCTTCCCATGGATCAAGGAGTCATTTCAACTTTCAAATGTATTATTTAAGAAATACATTTTGTAAGGCAGTAGCTGCCATAGAAAATTATTCCTGTGACAGATCTGGGCAAAATAAATTGAAAAACCTCTGGAAATGATTCACCATTCTAGCTGCCATTAAGAACATTCATGGTTCATGAGAGGAGGTCGAAACATCAACTTTAACAGGAGTTTGGAAGAGGTTAATTGCAACTCTCACGGATGAACCAAAGGGGCTCAAGACTTCAGTGGAGGAAGTAAGTTCAGATATTGAAATAGCAAGAGAACTAGAATTAGAAGCAGAGCCTGAAGATGTGACTGGATTGTTACAATACCATGATAAAATTTTAAGGGATAAGGAGTTGCTTCTAATGAATGAGCAAAGATAACGGTTTCTTGAGATGAAATCTACTCCTGGTGAAGATGCTGTGAACAATGTTGAAATGACATCTAAAATATTCAGTTGAAAAAGCAGTGGCAGGATTTGAGAGGACGGACTCCAATCCTGACAGATGTTCTACTGTGGGTAAAATGCTCTCAAACAGCATCACATGCTACCAAGAAATTTTTCAAAAAATGAAGGTCAATTGATGTGGCAAACTTCATTGCCTTATTTTGAGAAATTGCCACAGCCATCCTAACGTTCAGCAACCATGACCATGATCAGTCAGCAACCATCAGCATAGAGGCAAGACCTTCCACTACCAAACAAATTAGGACTCACTGAAGGCTTAGATTATCATTAGCATTTTAAAGTAGCTTTTAACTCAAGTATGTACATTGTTTTTATAGACATAATGCTCTTGCATGCTTAAGACTACAGTATAAACATAAGTTTTATGTGTGCTAGGAAACCAAAAATTTATATGACTTGTTTGGACTGGTGATCAGATACTGAATCCATAGTGTTCCAAGGTATGCTTATAACTATCTTCCCTCAGTTTATTGGAAATGTGCTCTAGTATTTATATTTATAGATGCTTATGAGCATGTACAATGAAGTTGTTTTAGATTTAGAGAGCAGTATCAGGAAATCTTTGAGTTGCAAAGTTACCTGTCAAAAAAGTTGCGTTTTAGTTCATTTTTAAAATAAGAGTTTATGATATAATTGCCTCAGTCCATCCCAGTTTATTGAACTGATGGACACCCAAGATGCTCTTTCTAAAGCGAGTCCATTTTTAAGATGTAGTCAACTCTCTTTAGAGACATAACAGCAAGAAAGCACCCCTGAAACATAGTTAGGGAGTTCTGAGTTTAAAACTTGACTCTATTCCGAAAATCTAAAAAGCAGTTGTTTCAACTGACTGCTTTAAAAGAAAAGTACAACTGTATACATAGTGACCGGGTTGCTAAAATATCACAAAGTTTGCCCAGCTATTAATATAGTTGAAATGTGGCTGCAGACCTATGTTCTGGGACCAGACCCAGGTGTTCAGGGAGGACAGGAGAAGGAGGACAAAACAGAGCTTTTCTTCCTCATTGCTAATGACAGAAATTATTCAAAAGAGTTTTGAAATTGCTCTTTCAATTGACATTTGATACTGTTCTCATGGTGCACAGCATCCCTCTCCACTGACAATCACAAGCCTAGGGCCTTGGTGTCCTTCATTTCCCCTTCTGTATTCCAACAGACTCACTCCCAGAAAACATTTACTTCGTTTTCCTAAAACCACATTTCAGAATCTATTTGTGGATGGCTCTTGGGTTGAAGTTAGAAAAAAAGACAATTAAACACTGTGTCTCATATTCCTCTGGTAAGAAATTGTAATAGTCCTTTCCCTAAGTCACATGATAATGAGGAATAAAATTTAAAGTATAAACCCAAATGCATGATGTCAACTAAATTGCAAGCCAAATTCTAAGTATTATTTTGTTGCGTCAGTTTACACAAATGTGTGAAGAACTCATGGCCCATTAACACTTTGATAATTCTACACATTTTAGCAAGTAGATAATAACTAACCCTAATGAATCTCTACTTGGTAAAAGTTTAGGTCCTGTTAAGAGCACAGGTGAAAAAGAGGAATTTGGAAGAAAGATACTTTGTGCAAAGGAAGAATCATCCAGAGAGTAAGCTCCTCAGAGTATGCTAATGTCAGGGTTCCCAGAAGCTCATCCTAATTTCTCACTCTTATTTCTATCTTTCTTTTCTCCAAAATTGCTTCTTATTTGCAATATGTATATTATATAAATTAGAAGTAACTTACGTACATATAATTTAGTAAAAAAGTGATTTTGAAGGTGTGCATATACATATGTAATACACAGATAAATAGGTAGGTAGATAGGTAGGTAGGTAGGTAGATAGATAGATAGATAGATAGACAGATAAATAGGTAGGTAGGCAGATAGGTAGATAGATAGATATATACATACATACACACACAAATAGTTTTATGGCAAGAACAAAGGAGACCATGTGTTTCTAGGGGATATTCTGTCAGTGGTTTCTGGGGAGGAGATGACAAGGGATAGCTGTTCATTAGTAAGTGTCATCTGTCAATGGTAAGGAATGAATGGTCTTACCCAAGTGATCACTCTGCTTATAGTCGTTAGTATCGTCATACAAAAACATTAGTTTTGAAAAATAATTCAAGTCATTCTAGAAAATGATTTAGTCATTGAATCAAGTCAATTATTCAAGTCTGTAGTTTCTCCTATCTGAGAAAAGGCCTGCCATTTTCTTCCTTAAATAAGAGGCATGTAATCTAACTCTGCATCTTAAGAAGCATGGGTGATGCTCACCTACAAATCTTACTTTAGAACGCAGTTTAGACTGAAAAATGGGAAAGGCTGCATAAAATGACATATGAGGATGCCTTCTTCAGAAGGCCAAAGAGCCAAAGACTCAACTGGAGTGAGAATGGGCTGGATAACTTCATGCTCAAGCTGTGTCTTTGCAGCTCCTAAAAGTAAGATAATGGTAAGGTTAATTTAATATTGTGCTTTCGATTAAGATTATTTCTCCTGACCACATTTCCACCCAAAATGTCTTGTAACCTCAGTAGGGTACTTAGGTCAAAGACTTACGCCTAATATTACAGGTCTTTACCCCACAGTCCCCTTTGTTCCCACCCAGCCACTTACTACAATGTCTGAAATTTCCTCAAGGCAGGTGAGTCATGATGGAAAATCCAATAACACTTGGACACAAGGCATTAGAAACACTAAATGCTAGTTGATGAGGGAAGCTTATGATGGGCTAAGAGTAGATCTCCTGGACAACTGGAGGGCAGTGTACTATGTCAGATACCTGTCACTGTACAACGAACTATCCAAATTTAACACCTTAAAACAACAATCATGGATTTGCTCATGGTTCTGCAAGTTGGATACACTTGATAGGACTGGATTGTTTCCATGTGGCATCAGCTGGGGCACTCAAGAGTTTACATTTTCCTGGTAGAGTGGAAGCAGGAAAAAAAAGAGGCTATATTCAGTGGAAGCTCAGCTGAGACTGCAAGAACAATCTGATGCCTCAGCTGGGATGGCTGGAATATGTAGGGAGCTGCTGGACAGCTCTCTCCCTGTCTCTGTGTAGTATTTTCAGAAGCGTAGCTAGATCTCTTTATAAGTGCTCGAAGAGAATGAATGCAGAAGTTTCAGGTCTCTTAAGGCTTTGGCCTGGTGCTTGTCTAGTTTTACTTCTGTGGCATTCCCAGGGGTCAAAAAAAAAAAAAAAAAAAATCACAAGGCCATCCCTAATTCAATGGGAAGTAAATAGATTCCACCTGTTGGTGGGGAAGAGTAGCCAAAAAAATAAAATAAGGTAGCTATCTTTAACCCACAATAATGTGACTGCATATAAAGTTTGGCAGTCACCACAAAGGAGATAAAAAGTAATTCCCAAGGGGTATTTGAGAACAATCTTCAGATAATTGTCACCATTGTTATTTTCAGTTTTGTGGAGTTCCAGCCAAGTTCATTCATTACCATGTGTCTCTGGGCCTACACTTGGCCATTCGTAACCTCATAAGCACCCATTTTCAGAGCACCAAAGTGTAGAACAGCAGTGAAAAACTACAGCCTACAATGGTTGTTTTTGTAAATAAAGTTTGATTGAAACATTTCCTATCTCTACCCTGCCATTTGCATATTGTTTATGGCCACTTTTGTGCTATAAGAGCAAAGTTGAGTAATTGTGACAAAGACCGTATGTTCCATAAAGCCACAGATGTTTACTTTCTGGCCTTATTCATTTCCTGTCTACTGCAACAAAGCGCCACAGATTGGGTGGCTTAAACCACAGAAATGTATTGTCTCACACTTCTGGAGCCTAGAACTCTGAGATCAAGGTGTAGCCAGGTTAATTCCTTCTGAGGGCTATAAGAGAAGGATGTGTTCCAGGCCTCTTTCCTTGGCTTGTAGATGGCCATCTTCTCCCTGTATCTTCACATTGTCTTCCATCTCTGCCTGAGTCCATATTTTTCTGTTCTTAGGAGAATACCAGTCATATCGAATGAAGGCTCATCCTAATGATCTCATTTTTAACTTACTTCTATAAAGACTCTATCTCTAAATAGGGTCACATCCTGAAGTCCTAGGGGTTAGGAATTCAACATATGAATTAGCAGGGGTTGAGGGACAATTCATCCCATAACAATGGCCCTTTACAGATAGAGTGTGCTGAGGCCTGGAATAGAGGGGAAAAGGCTCAGCCACCTATTACAAGCCTTAAATTCTAGTTCAGTTTTGCCCCTTCCTACTTGGGGCACTATGAACAAGTCACCAACACTCTGATTCTATATCATTACATTGGGCTCAATTGGACTGCACACTATGCAGAGTGATTGCAAGATCAAATTTGGATGCTGTGCAAGAGAGTAGCATGAAGAATAAGAGGTATTGCCTATGAGTTATATTTATATATTCTTGGAATAATTTACTGCCATTCAACCCTGGGGCTTTGTATATTTGAACTTGAGCTTGGCTCACTAATGTATTTAGTGGGAAATGTATTATCAGCTTCCTCCTGGTTGAAGAGGAAAGTGGCTGCTATAGTCCAACTTGTTCAATGCTTCTGAATCATGCTGCTCAGTATATAATAACTTATATTTTTATTAATATCTGAGGAGCTTCTGACTCACAATTTCTTCACGTGTGTCCCACCTGCCTACCTGATTTACTCATTGCCTTGCATCACTCTTTGGTAACTGTAGTTTGGGAGCCTGAGACTTCTGGTCTGATTGAAATCCAGGATCTTATTTGTTTCCTCTGTGTATTTTGCCACTGGATAGCACAGGTAGTCTCAGATACCCACCTGTATCTACAAGTTTTTAGGACCAAACTCCTTTCCAATGCCTAACCCATTCTGAATCTTTACCTCTGTCTTTGTGTTCTACCTCTCGCACAACAAATAAGAAGATAGGAAACTCATTCCTTTCCCTCTGACACTAAATTGTGTAAGTCAGATCATTTTCATTCAAGGAATTGCTTCCTATGTCTTCTGTTTGTATTAGACCTCATAGGACATGTTGTTAAATAAGGAAGCTGTTTTAGTTGGTTTGGACTCTTACAACAAACTACCTTAATATGGGTATCTTATAAACAATAGGGATTAATTTCTCACAAGTTCCAGAGGCTAGTAAGTTCAAGATCAAGCAACCAATGGAGTTGGTGTTTGGCAAGGGCTCACTTTCACATAGATGTTACCTTTTTATTGTGTTTTCCTCTTGGTTAATGAGTTTCCTTGTGTCTGTTGCATAAGGGCACTAACCCAGTCATGAGAAATCATCTCCCAGATATCCCACTTCCTAACCATCACCTTTGGGGCTAGCACTTTAGTATATTATTTTGGAGGGACACATATATTCAGACCATAGCAGGAGGAAAGATGGTTCTATTGATTTCATAGGATGACATTATTGCCAGTTTGCCAGTTTTGTTTGTTTGTTGTTTGTTTTGATTTTCTATTAGTTTGTGGTTTTAAACTTAAAAATTATTTTAAAAGAGCTCAGGAAAAATGGCACTAATCTGTCAATCTAAAGTGGTAAATGCAACTAAACAAAAAAATCTCCCAAAAAGAACAATGAAATAATCTGACTTTAGCAAAGCTAACTATTAGTTTGTGCTGAGTATGTATTTAGGTAGATAATTCTAGTCAGCTGTGCCAAGATGGTATTCTTGGTAAAATTTCAGTATACTGAAATTTTTTTCTTTTATTTTTTGACACAGGGTCTCACTCTGTCATCCAGGCTGGAGTGCATTGGCAGAATCACAAATCACTGCAGCCTCTGCCTCCCAAACTCAAGTGATTTCCCCATCTCAGCCTCCCAAGTAGCTGGAGCTACAGGCATGTGCCATCATGCCTAGCTAATTTTTAAAACTTTTTGTAGAAACAGGGTCTCACTATGTTGCCCAGGCTGTCTTGAACCTGTGGGCTCAAGCGATCCTCCCACTTCACCCTCCCAAAATTCTGGGATTACAGGCTGTACCACCACACCCAGCTGGAATTTGTTTTTAATGGAGAAAAATACAGTGCTGTTAATCTTATCTTGATACATTATGAAATGCCATGTAAATCTCTCCCATGTTGATATACTACCTTGTTCTTTTTTTCTATTTGCTGGGCTTGAACTTTTCCAATGAATATATCATACAACCTGGCAAAGTCAGTTTACTGAAATGAGTATGTGTCGCTGTCATTCTGGAAAAAAAGATGACAGTGCTATCTGCCATAATCAAAAACCACTCCTGTGTGGCGTTCAACCACTTGCCAGGTATCTGCTGGAGACTGCATGCCAAGAAATCCTGAAATTCTCAGTAGATGTGATTATAACCTTTCCCACTACTCATAAGCTATTTCTATTTGCTCTGACATCTTGGCAGCAAAGCCATACATACTTACTGTTATTAGTGATATGAGTGATTCAGGCATGGCTCTCTTCAACTGAACTTCAAATCAATTGAGAAAAGTGATTTAAACAACAATGACAAAACCAGTTTCTTTGACTTTTGGGTTAATTCTAACCAATTCATTAAGCTTTAACTTGGTGATGCATTTATGTTTTGTTGAATTGAAATTTATGGAAAAGATTTAGCCGAAGACAAGCATGAAATTAAAAAGTGTAAAATGAGCTTTAGTCTCTAGTCTGTCATTTTAAACAACAGAGGAGGTCTCCAATTATCCAATATAATAGAATTAATAAAAATTATCTGCGTCATAATAGATTTTACTCCAATAGAACAACATTATTATATCTGATTGTAAATCACATGAATAGTTTCTGGCAAACAAAAGGAAAAAACCCACACTGTTGATAATTGTATAGCTTCTCACATACCTAGATGTATGAGGGATATATGCTACTTGTATCATTAAAGTCTTCTTATATTATAATGTAGTAATCTAATTTCTCTAAGTGCCTCATTATTTTTCATTTTAACTGCCAAATGCACATATATTTTATATTGTTAGTGAACTAAATGGAGGCACGCTAAACAGATTGATATTCTGGATTCACTCTGTGATTTAAACATACTAATTATGGTATAAAATAAGAAAAAAATGTGCTATTTCCTGTAGGTCACACCCTGTGGTTTATAACAGAGGAAATCTGTATTGTGCCTAGAAACATATTGTATACAAACAACTGGCAATATAAATAATATGATTTCAAAACGAATATAGTTGCATATCTAAATCAGAATCTTTGAGACGTCATCGAAATTTGAGTTCTTAAATGTGTCTGTGGGTATACTGTGTGGAGTGTGCATTGCTCAGCCTGGTAAGAGTACAGTCATTTAATAACTACTCATTGTCCCCAGCAATGACATCTCCTCGGTGATGACAGACATTACTGACATACAGAATAGAACGGAATGGTATATCAGCTAGCTATGACTGGATAACAAATCATATCAATATGTAGTCACTTAAGAAAAATGATTTAGCTCCTAAGTGTCAGCAATTTTGGCTGTGCTCAGTTGAGCTGTTCATCTGTTCATGGCAGAGCACCTTTATACATGTGGTCAGCTGTTAGGCTGATAGCTTTGCTGATTGTATTAGTCTGCTTTTGCATTGTATGAAGAACTACCTGAAACTGGGTACTTTATAAAGAAAATTGATTTAATTGGCTCACGGTTTTGCAGACTCTAGAGGAAGCATGGCAGCAGAGGCCTCAGGAAAATTAAGACCAATGCGGAAGGCAAAGGGGAAGCAGGCACATCCCACGTGGCTGGAACAAAAGGAAGAAGGAGAGGAGGGGAAGGTGGCCACACACTTTTAAACAACCGGGTCTAATGAGAACTCACTCATTGTCATGAGAACAGCAAGAGGGAAATCTGCCCCTATGATCCATTCACCTCCCACCAAGCCCCTCCTCCAACACTAGGGTCCACAATTCTAGATGAGATATGAGCAGGACACAAATGCAAATGGTATCAGTAATCTGGGCTGGGCTTTCTCCATGTCTGAGACCTCAGTCTGGGCAACTAAGCTTACATGGCTCTGGCGGTTGGCCTCACATCCTCCTGCAGCCTAGCCTCGGCATAAGAAATCAAGCAAAAGCACTTAAGGCCTCATGAGGCCTGGACATGAAACTGCCATACCATCACTGGCACTGAATTCTATTGGGGAAGCCTAATTGAAGGGTGGGAAAAAAGACTCCACCTCATGATGGGAGGTGCTGTAAGATCACATAGCAAAAGGGCATAGATACAGACAAGGGTAGAAAATTACAGCCATGTTTGGAAGCAATCTCCAATTGATGGTGACCTATTAAAGGTGAAATTTGGATAAACATATTAAAAGGGTTCATCACCTCTACCAGTAGAATCAGTTGAGGGACCACAAACATTACTGCCAGAGACTGGAGAAACTATACGTTTTTCCCTCTAAATCATCTATGCTTCTTTTCATTCCCATCCATGAGATCTTATAGAATGATTACAGAAAGAGTCATGGCTGAATGGAATTCACTTATTCTTTTATTGACAACTGCTGCCAGGGCCTGACCATCCATGACCGGGTATGTAGATGACATTGATAAGAGCTGCTTAGTACAGTTCTCTGACGAATCATTGAGTCGTTTTGGAGAAAAGGTTGTAGAGAAGAGATTGGTAATATGTCTAACACAGAAACCTTTACTCACAGAGAAAATGTGATTCAGAGAATATTCTGGACCTCTGCCCATCAAGATGAACAATTGTCCCTCTTTACAATATCAGTAGGTAGGAAAGAGATGATTAGAAGTAGGCCTAGCATGCCTCTGGTATTTCAAATCCTAAAACTCTACATATAAAAAATAACAAAAATAACAATAACAACAAACATAGTTCGAACTTAGACCTTCTGCCAAGATCTCCATCAGACTAAAGCAGGTGCTCCATTCATGACACCAGCTTTGTTCTACTCTCCTCCCAAAGCACTAACCCAATATGCTTGTGGTTTTATCTTTTAAAACAAACTTGCACACAAAAATATCCATGTAACTTTATAACTTTGCCAACGGCAATATTGACCTGGCAGCTATAATGGTAGTGTCTTCCTCTTCCATAGCATATATAGAAAGACTATCAGATGCTCTAGATTGATACCTTTCCTCTGTTTAATCCAAGTTCATAATTTAATCCTAGGATAGTAAGGTAAAATAACCAGAATCCCTGTGTTAGAACTGCTAATCCCAGCTTTATCAGTAAATGGCTGTGTGATCTTGAAGACTCAGGGAACAATCTTTTCCTCTCTGCTTATTTCTCCTTATCAGGATTTACATACGTTTCAACCTCTTGCAACTTATAAAACATAATTTAAAGCCTACACTAGTCCCCCCTTTCTATCTAGTGATCACAGTCACCACCTCTTCCTCTTAAATTTCTACTTTAATTCCCTTCATTTCCTCAAGCTCAACTCATGTGTGAGCCCACCGTAATCTGTCATTAGCTGCCCCCAATTCCATGAAATTTCTACTAAAACCATGAGTGACTTAATGTTATTAAATTCAGTAGAAACTTTTAAATTATCTTTTTTTTTTTTGACTCTTAGAAATATTGATACTACTAACCATATTGTTTCTTCTTAGAATACTCTCTATTTTAAATGTTCTTTCTCTTTCCTGGTACATCTTCCTCTACCTAATCACAGTTCTTACCCTACTTTCTTCTCTCTTCTCAATTCATACTCCCTCCAGTTTATCCCCATGCCTTCAATTATATGAATATGCTGCTAAACCCCCAAACTGAGCTTCACACCCATATTCCAAGCAGTCCATGTTACCTTTCTATTTGAATATTTCAGAGGCAGTTTAAGTCAATATATTCAAAATTGATCGCATCATGTTTTCCCCTTAAACTTGCCCCTTTTCCAGCATTCTTAAACTAGAACTGCAAGATCATCTCTGACTCTTCCTTCTCCTGGTTTACAAGATCCCAACCATAATCTTTGTCTCCTGAGCATCTCCTAAAGCCATCCATTTATGTCCATCTCCCCTTCCTCAGGCTAATTCAAGTTAATCTTATCTTTTGCCTAGTGTGTGGCAGGTATTGTAGTTGACTTCCCCCTCCATTCTGTTTCCTCTATGATCCGTTCCCCATTTTCTAGGTAAATCTGATTATGTCAATCCCCAACTTCAGCTCTTCAATACTTTCCCATATCGCTTGCTCCAGCATTACGTCTTGACACTCTCCCCCCAGATTTTTTTTAATTTGACCTTCTTTGGGCTTCTGGATAATTTTATTTTTTCACCATTGCACATGCTTTTATTTTTTATCTGGAATGCTCTTCTACCCAATCTTCACAGCAATTTTTTTCGACCCTCCTGGCAAGTGTGCACTTCCATAACACATTCGATTGCTTATTCAGTAGCTGTGTTCCCTAAAGATTGTATGTTTCCTGGAGCAGGGGCTCTGCTGAAATCTTTCTACCTAGTAACATGCCTGGAACATACATAGTAGTTGTTTATTAATAAATGTTTCTTGGGGAGAGAGATCCAAGATGGCTGATCACCAGCAGCTCGGGATTGTAGCTCCCAGTGAAAGTGCAGAGAACGAGAGGACGCCACCCTTTCAGATGAATTTTTGTTGCTCATGCACCAGGAGATTCCCAGTGGAGGAGCCCCACGGGTTGCCAGCGCGACTCTTGTGGCCAGCGAAGCAGTTTTGCCGCTGACTTGGTGTGGCGGTTCTTGGTGCAGAGTCAGAAAAGCACCATCAATCTTAACACCGCTGTTTTGGCCGGCGCAGTGGGTTGCTCAGATTTTAGCACCAGGAATCAAGAAGTTGGATGTCCATTCAGAAACCCAACTATAAAGACAGTAATTGTAAAGACCACAGATGGATAAATCTATAACGAAGGGAAGAAACCAGCCTAAAAAGGCTGAGAATACCCAAAATCAAAATGCCTCTCCCTCTATAAGGTATCACAGTTCCTCATCAGCAACAGAACAAGGCCTGATGGAGAAAGACTGTGTTCCATTAACAGAAGCTGACTTTAAAAGGTGGATGATGAGAAACTTCTGGGAATTAAAAGAACTTGTTCTAACCCAATGCAAAGAAACTAAGAACTTTGAAAAAGGTTTGAAGAAATGTTAAAAATAACACATAATTTAGAGAGGAATATAAGTGAATTAATGGAGCTGAAAAACACAACACGAGAACTTTGCGAAGTATGCACAAGTTTTAACAGCCGAATTAATCAAGCAGAAGAAAAGATATCAGAGGTCAAAGACCAACTTAATGAACTAAAACGAGAAGACAAAATTAGAGAAAAAAGGATAAAAAGGAACAAGCAAAGTCTCCAAGAAATATGGGACTATGTGAAAAGACCTAATCTACGTTTGATAGGTATACCTGAATGTCATGAAGAGAATCAATCCAAGCTGGAAAATACGCTTCAGGATATTATTCAGGAAAACTTTCCCAACCTAGCAAGGCAGGACAATATTCAACTCCAGGTAATACAGAGAACACCACAAAGATATTCCTCAAGAAGACCAACCTCAAGGCACATAATCGCCAGATTCACCAGGGTTGAAATGAAAGAGAAAATACTGAGGGCAGCCAGAGAGAAAGGTCAGGTTACCCCTAAAGGGAAGCCCATCAGACGCACAGCAGATCTCTCAGCAGAAACCCTACAAGCCAGAAGAGAGTGGGGGCCAATATTCAACATCCTTAAAGAAAAGAACTTTCTACTCAGAATTTTACATCCAGCCAAACTAAGCTTCATAAGTGAAGGAAAAATAAAATCTTTTATGAACAAGCAAGCACTCAGAGATTTCATCACCACCAGGCCTGCTTTACAAGAGCTTCTGAAAGAACCACTACAAATAGAAAGGAACAACCAGTATCAGCCTTTCTAAAAAATACCAAAAAATAAAGAACATCAACATAATTAAGAACTTACATCAATTAATGGGCAAAACAGCCAGCTAACATTAAATGGCAGTATCAAACTCACATATATGATTATTAATTCTAAATTTAAATTGACTAAATCCCCTAATCCAAAGACACAGACAGGCAAAAAAAAGCCAAGACCCATTGGTATGCTACATCCAGACCCATCTCACATGCATGGATATACAAAGACTCAAAACAAAGGGATGGAGAAAAATTTACCAACCAAATGGAGAGCAAAAATAAATAAATAAATAGAAAGCAGGAGTTGCAATTTTTGCTGATAAAATAGACTTTAAAGCAGCAAAGATCAAAAGAAGCAAATAAGGATATTACATAATGATAAAAGGATCAATGTAACAAGAAGAGCTAAAGATCCTAAATATATACGCACCCAATACAGAAATACCCAGATATATAAGACTTATAAAGAGACTTGGGCTCCCACATAATAATAGTGGGAGACTTCAACATCAATATTAGACAGATAATGAGACAGAAAGTTAACAACGATATCTAGGACTTGAACTCAGATCCAGAACAAGTAGGCTTAATTAACATTTATAGAACTCTCCACTTTAAATACACAAAATATACACTCTTATCAGTACCACATCACACCTATTTACAGGTTTAAATGAAATATCGGTTGACTGCTTGTTAGCTATTTTCTTCCCTCATTTTTTTTTCATGTCTCCATTATTAAACATGATTATAGGCATACCCATTTTTAGACTGCATTCTAGCCCAGGCAATAAAGCAACACCCCTGTTCTCTCTCCCTCTTTCTCTTCCTCTTTCTTCCTCTCCTTCATTCTTTTTTTAATTCTTTCTCTTTCTTTCTCTCTTTTTCTAAAAAAAAAATAAATAAAAATAAAAATAAATAAATAAATATTTCTTGAGTAAATAAAGACTCCCTAGACCTCTGGGTGTCCCCCCAACCCCCAATCAAAAGTAGAAATGTGAATTTCTGTGCCAATTCCTTGTATTAGCTACTTTTTAAGGTTGACTAGATGACCTAACGTATTTTTTTTTAAATGATAACAGTTCTTTGAAACACAATGCCTTTTAGAAATGAAAAGGATACTGTAAAATCTCTTTGTACTATTTATATAAATGGTTTGAGAAGGTCTGGGGAAGGACCAAGAAGCCAAATCATCATGAAGGAAAAAATGGTCTCAAATATAAATGACATAGTTATCAACCTTAGGCAGTTAGAAGCTGATTGTTATTAATCTTACTATCCTCTGATTTTCCAAATTCCTAATCTTCATGGTCTCTCAAGCATGATGATTAGTGCTGGTAGCTTGCCACCTAGCACTATCTCAAAGTTTAATCACTTGCATTCCTCTTTTTAACCTTCTGTTTCTATTTTACAAATATTTATTATGAGACAACACTGTACCAGGCAGTAGGGTTTCATAATTATCACACAGTTCTAACCATTTTCATTTGCTATGAAAACTATGGAAATCATCTGATGTAATGTCATGCTAAACAGGAAAGAATCTGTGGCCAGAAATGTGTGGCTTTGGATCTAACTACTTACTAAATCTGTGAGTTTCAGCACAGTTCCTACATTTTTGAGCTTCAGTTTTCTTATATTTACAATGAGTAAACATAGCTACACAGGACTATTCTTCAGGTGACCTTGGAGCAACCTATTCTCATTTCTTTTTTTTTTTTTTTTTTTGATAGGGGTTTTTTTTTTTTTTTTTTTTTTTTTTTTTTGTTTCGGGGTTTTCCTTTTGTTACCCAGGCTGGAGTGCAATGGC